>NC_047115.1:21214109-21341609 GCF_902500255.1 Thalassophryne amazonica | reverse complement strand
AGAACCCACAGTGTGTTCTGGGCTTAAGGTGTGTGTGTGTGTGTGTGTGTGTGTCAAAGGCTCACAGGGGGCTCGGGGAATGGTGCCGTCTCTCCTGCATCACGGTAAAGTGTCGCCAGCCGTTTGAGCGTCAGCTCCTCTGCGTCCACCCCTTCATTTAACATCTGCTTGTACAGAGCCTTCGCTGACGGCAAATCATTATTCACAGCTGCAAATCAAAAGATAGAAAAAAAAACCCAACATGCCAAATGTGTCACATTATATTTGAATGTAGAAATGAAAGGAGAACAAAACTGGCAGCAGGTGAAAAGAGTCATATTCAAGTGAGATATTTAATGGTGAAGTACATAACATGGTGTTATTTTTTTTCCTGGTGGTCTCATCAAATCACTGCTATCAGCGACATTTTAACATGATGCCCTACAACTTCTCTGTAAAGAAAGAAAGAAAGCTTCTATGATTAAGTTACAAGAACATTCTGTCTGATGTAACAATTTATTCTGATTTCAGCGTTGTTCTAAGTTTGTTGCTAGTGAGCGACATTCTGCCTGTACAGGTCAAGTTAAACTGCTGCAGACTTCCAAAGCCTGGATGTCCTTGAGAAAGATTCCCGGAAATGTGATCTTGTGTGCCAAGAACCCCACAAAACCGACTTCAAAACTATGATATTCTGTGATTTTATGGAGTTGAAAAAGTAGTAAGTCCTATATAGGCCCTGAGGCTCGTGCTTATCCCCAGATTTGAAGTGTCCAGCAAATAAGAGTCTACAACTCCCGCTGGACAGGATGCCAGTGCAACGCAGCCTGCTTCTCCAGCCGAGGCCAGTACCATATATATAGGAGGGATTTATTAAAAAGAAGACCTGAAAGTTCAGCTACAAGCAATCCTCGATTTAATGCTTTGGTGAAAGAAATCCCTCCTCTGTACCACTTCATCATGAAGCTGTATAACTGGGGATACAAAATGCAAAACATACACTATGCCAATCACAGCCACAGAAGCCTACAACTTCTTCTGGGTTGTCTGGGTGTCTTGGTGGCTTTTCTCACTCTTTTCCTTCTTGCACAGTGACTCAGTTTTTGAGAAAGGTCTATTCCACACAGATTTACCATAGAGTGCTGAATTGTTTGTATTTCTTCATAACTGATGTAAATAAAGTTCAAGACATATTCAGTGACTTGGAAATGTTCATGTATCTATCCCCTGACTTGTCTGAAGAAAACTGGCAATAAAACTGATTATTTAGACATATTATACTAAAGTGGCTGATTACTTATTCCAGTGATTCTCAACCGGGGTGCCGCGGCACCCTAGGGTGCCGTGATCGATCGTCAGGGGTGCCGTGGGTATTTTTCATATTCGCGATTACCGTGAATTATTTATTTTATCCACAAAGCATCAAACGACTCAGAATCTGACGTCATTGTGCTGCAGCCTCGCTCTCGTCTTAAGGCGGGACAATAACGAGGCTGACGGCCGATTAAAACAGTACCGTCTTCTTCAAAAGCCGTCTAAAATGCGGAGTTGTCGGTGCGTGTGTCTGTGCCTGTGTGCGCGCGCGCAGAGTTAACAGGCTGCAGACTGCGAGGGAGGGGGTGGGTCAGGGAGATTCCTGAATGCAAGTTCAGTGCACAGCGAGCGCGGAGCAGAGAGAGGATTTTAACCCCAGTGAACATGTTAACAAAACGGAAACGTGAAGCTGCCTTTACTTCTCTCTGAACTTTCTCTAAAGGTGTGATTCTGCCGTTACCGTCCTGTTCACACCATGTGCGCGTCGTATGCTGAATTTATGAGATCATGAGATGAAATAAACGGTCAAATATATTTAAAAACATATTTAAAAAATGAGAATATATGAATGAACTGAGAGCCACAAAAAAAAAAACAATGTTCAGACGCAGAGATCACAAAAAGCAGGTGAGAACTCTGAACTTTAACAGCTGTTATTTTCCAAAGGTATTTATTTGTTCAATCTTAAGCTTAATGTAGTGTTTAAGCACAAAACGTGACTGATGAGGAGAAACAGTTTCAGAAATGCAACAGAAACAACCACAAATCAGAAAAAGTTGGGACTGTATGTAAAATGAAGATAAAAATAAAAATGTTGCACCATTCCCAGTTTCTCCACTCACAGAAGCCAAACGTTCTTCCAGAGTTGTGTAATTATACTACAATAGTAGAATATAAAGAAGGGGGAAAAAAAAGAAAAAAAAAATAGACAATATATTCGTCAATCGCAATTATTTGTCCGACAACTAATCGTCTCCAGAAATTCCTAATCGTGACAGCCCTACTTGAGATCAGAGCGCAAAATGCTTGAGGATTTTCGAAATGCGATGTTTTCTGTATCGATTTTCTATTGCGATAATTGGGTTTTGCGCAAAACCAGAGGTAATAGAATTATAATATTATTTTAGTTGGTGGTGTGCCACAGGATTTTGTAAATATAAAAAGGGTGCCGCGGCTCAAAAAAGGTTGAAAAACACTGACTTATGCAACCCATTGTCTTGGCTTTTATATTTGTAATTAATTTATATCACGTTGTACAGATTTACTTTCAGTTTGAGTCTAAAAGATAATTTTAAACATTTTTATATTGAGAAGCCTGAATTACTTTTTGTATTTGAAATACCATAAACAAATTCAAATGTGTGAAATACCAAGGGGCTGAATACTTTTGCAGGCCACTGTGTGTGTATATATATATATATATATATATATATATATATATATATATATATATATATATATATATATATATAACGATACATAACTACGTCACTGTTCACAATAAATATCTGGAAAGTCATCTGTGGTGAAAGCTTAAAGTAAATTATTTGTTGTGTGGGCCGCTGAAGAGGAGGTACTGCTGGCCCACCACCACCAGAGGGCGCCCTGCCTGGAGTGCGGGCTCCAGGCACCAGAGGGCGCTGCCGCCGACGAGAGCAGCCAGGGTGACAGCTGTCACCCATTACTGGACACAGCTGACTGCACTCAGCACAGAGGTATATCAACAGGACAGCGTCTCCACCTCAGTGCCGAGATATCGCCTTGAGTTTAAGCAGTACCGGATCCGACGAGCGAAGGCAGTGGCCACCTGGGAATTCGGGACTTGGCGGTTCCAGTACTTCTGGGTTTCGGTGGCAGAGGAGATCTGGGTGGTTCCGGTTCGACTAGGACGGACGTCTCCTACCTTCGGGCCTGCCCACACGACACCAGCAGATTTCGGCTTACACCTCCAAATTGTTAATTGTTGTATTAGTTGTGCTCATCTCACAACAGTAAAACTTGTTCTTTACCTTTCTCCATTGTCCGTTCATTGCGCCCCCTGTTGTGGGTCCGTGTACCTACACTTTCACAACATTATTTTGAAGTTTAAATCGTAATGCTGGCATCCTTGATATGTGGATGTCATTTGTATATTTTATAAATGACTTGTGATGCTTTAAGCGATGATTCTTCTACAAAGGGGCAGGCCCAAAAATATGATTATCACCATACGCAACATTATTGTTGCACCCCTACCTGAGTATAAAGTTAAATTTAGGCATATTTAGTATTTAATACTCCCCCTCTAGCTGCCACCCTATCGTGGTGGGGGAGTTTGCGTACCCAGATGATCCTAGGAGCTATTTTGTCGGGGGCTTTGTGCTCCCTGTAGGGTCTCCCAAAAATCAAGGACTCAGACGTGCCCGGTATGGCGAAGCCGGGACCCCACCCTGGAGCCAGGGCCTGGGGTTGGGGCTCGCGCGCGAGCGCCTGGTGGTCGGGCCTTAGCCCATGGAGCCCGGCCGGGCTCAGCCCGAAAGAGCGACGTGGGCCGCCCTCCTGTGGGTTCACCACCTGCAGAGTGGGCCATGGGGGTCGGGTGCAGAGAGGATTGGGTGGCGGTCGAGGGCGGGTGGCCCGGCGGCCCAGTCCATGCTCACAGCCCCTGGCTGTTGGGACGTGGAATGTCACCTCGCAGGGGGGGAAGGAGCCTGAGCTTGTGCGGGAGGTTGAGAGATACCGACTAGAGATAGTTGGGCTCACCTCCATGCACAGCTTGGGCTCTGGTACCCAACTCCTGGAGAGGGGCTGGACGCTTCATTTTTCTGGCGTTGCCCACGGGGAGAGGCGGAGAGCTGGGGTCGCATTGCTTATTGCTCCCCATCTCAGTCGCCATGTGTTGGAGTTCACGCGGGTGCACGAGAGGGTCGCGTCCCTACACCTTTGGGTCGGGGACAGGTCTCTCACCATTGTCTCGGCCTACGGGCCGAGCAGCAGTGTAGAGTACCCGACCTTCCTGGAGTCTCTGGGAGGGGTACTAGATAGTGCTCCGACTGGGGACTCCATTGTTCTCCTGGGGGATTTCAACGCGAAAGTGAGACCTGGAGGGGGGTCATCGGGAAGCACGGCCTCCCCGATCTGAACCCGAGTGGTGTTCAGTTGTTGGACTTCTGTGCTAGTCACAGTTTGTCCATCACGAACACCATGATCGAGCACAAAGGGTGTCCATAAGTGCACGTGGCACCAGGACACCCTGAGCCGGAGGTCGATGATCGACTTTGTAGTCGTATCATCTGACCTTCGGCCACGTGTCTCGGACACTCGAGTGAAGAGAGGGGCTGAGCTGCGGACCGATCACCACCTGGTGGTGAGTTGGATCCGCTGGAGGGGAGGAAGCCGGTCAGACCTGGCAGGCCCGAACGTATCGTGAAGGTCTGCTGGGAACGACTGGTGGAACCCTCTGTCAGCGAGGTCTTCAACTCCCACCTCTGGGAGAGCTTCTCCCAGATCCCGGGGGAGGTTGGAGACATGGAGTCCGAGTGGACCATGTTCGCCACCTCCATTGTTGATGGGGCCGCTTGTAGCTGTGGTCACAAGGTCTCTGGTGCCTGTTGCGGCGGCAATCCCCGAACCAAGTGGTGGACACCGGAAGTAAGGGATGCCGTCAAGCTGAAGAAGGAGTCCTACTTATCTTTGTTGGTAGGTGGGACCCCAGAGGCAGCTGACAGGTACCGGCAGGCCAAGCGTGCTGCAGCCCGTGCGGTTGCAGAGGCAAAAACCCGGGTCTGGGAGGAGTTTGGGGAGGCCATGGAGAAGGACTATCGGTCGGCCTCGAAGAGATTCTGGCAAACCATCCGACGCCTCAGGAGGCGGAAGCAGCTCTCCACCAGCACTGTTTACGGTGTGGGTGGGGAGCTGTTGACCCTGACTGGGGATGTTGTCAGGCGGTGGAAGGAGTACTTCGAGGATCTCCTCAATCCCATTGTCACATCTTCCGAAGAGGAAGCAGAGACTGGGGACTCAGAGGCGGACTCATCCATCACCCAGGCCGAAGTCATCGAGGTGGTTAGAAAGCTCCTCGGTGGCAAGGCTCCTGGGGTGGATGAAATCCGTCCTGTGTACCTTAAGTCTCTGGATGTTGTGGAACTGTCTTGGCTGACACGCCTCTGCAACATCGCGTGGCGATCGGGGACAGTGCCTCTGGATTGGCAGACCGGTCCCTCTGTTTAAGAAGGGGGGCCGGAGGGTGTGTTCCAACTATAGGGGGATCACACTCCTCAGCCTCCCCGTTAAGGTCTATTCCAGAGTACTGGAGAGGAGAATTTGACCGATGGTCGAACCTCGGATTCAGGAGAAGCAGTGTGGTTTTCGTCCTGGTTGCGGCACACTGAACCAGCTTTACACGCTCCATCGGGTGCTTGAGGGTTCATGGGAGTTCGCCCAACCAGTCCACATGTGTTTTGTGGATCTGGAGAAGACGTTCAACCGTATCCCTCGGGGCACCCTGTGGGGAGTGCTCCGGGAGTACAGGGTCCTTTGCTAAGGGCTACCCGGTCCCTGTACAACCGCAGCAGGAACTTGGTTCGCATTGCCGGTAGTAAGTCAAACCTGTTTCCAGTGCATGTTGGCCTCCGCCAGGGCTACCCTTTGTCACCGGTTCTGTTCATTATTTTTATGGACAGAATTTCTAGGCACAGCCAGGGTGTAGAGGGGGTCTGGTTTGGGAACCACAGAATCTCGTCTCTGCTGTTTGTGGACGATGTGGTTCTGTTGGCTTCGTCAAATCAGGACCTTCAGCGTGCACTGGGACGGTTTGAAGCCAAGTGTGAAGCGTCCGGGATGAAAATCAGCACCTCCAAATCCGAGGCCATAGTTCTCGACCGGAAAAAGTTGCTTTGCCCTCTTCAGGTCGGTGGAATGTCCTTGCCTCAAGTGGAGGAGTTTAAGTATCTCGGGGTCTTGTTCACGAGTGAGGGACGGATGGCGCGTGAGATCGATAGACGGAACGGTGCAGCATCTGCAGTGATGCAGTCGCTGTATTGGACCGTCGTGGTGAAGAGAGAGCTGAGTAGGGGGCAGAGCTCTCGATTTACCGATTGATCTACGTTCGATCCTCACCTATGGTCATGAGATTTGGCTCATGACTGAAAGAACGAGATCGCGAGTACAAGCGGCCGAGTTTCCTCCGCAGTGTGGCTGGGCCCTCCCTTAGAGATAGCGTGAGGAGCTCGGTCACTCGGGAGGAGCTTGGAGTCGAGCCCCTGCTCCTTCACGTCGAAAGGAGTCAGTTGAGGTGGCTCGGGCATCTTTTCCGGATGCCCCCTGGACGCCTCGCTGGAGAGGTGTTCCGGGCACGTCCCATTGGGAGGAGGCCCCGGGGAAGACCCAGGACACGCTGGAGGGACTACATCTCTCGGCTGGCTTGGGAACACCTTAGGGTTCACCCGGAGGAGCTGGGGGAGGTGTGTGTGGATCGGGAGGTCTGAGCGGCTTTGCTTGAGCTGCTGCCCCCACGACCCGACTCTGGATAAAGCGGAAGAAAAATGGATGGATGGATGGATAGATGGATAGTATTTAATATTTTTATTTTTTAATGCAGTTGCATGAATAATCCTCCCTAATAATTCTAGAATGATTCATTCTCCCCAAATATAGCTAATCAAGTTAGCTGTTGAAAAATCCTCTAATATTTTCATATTGCAATAAGCTTTTTCTAGATTTCCAAAGCAATTTTTTAGTAAAACAAACAAACAAAAAACTAACAACCCTTGTCGTGACTAAGACTACAGCCTTGCTCTTCGAGGCTCAAACACAACAGGGTTCGTGAAATTTCATGACATAAAATATGCGCTAACAATTGTGCCCGTAAATAAGAAATTCTAATGCTCATCATTGGTAACACATAAATACACAAACAGCTCTCTTCCTGCTTCACCTATTGCTAATTAACCAAGGCAGGTGTGCTCAGCCAATCAGCAGCCAGGAAGCACCAGACGTGATGACCCAACTGTGACTGCAGCAAGATGGAAAACATACAGGTGACCACTGACCTAAAAAACTATTAAACTTCATTTGACAAGTCAACGATCAGTGCATGAATCCATCTATCAAATCCTGGACAGGAAAAGATCAAAGAGGAGCTGGAAACCAGTTTCCAGAGACAGTAAATCAGAATAATTCTACAAAAATGACGGCTGTGTTAAAACCTGCTATTAACTCAAATTAGTCATGCAAAATGTAGAACAATTTGTCACAAAGTTAAATGTCAGACAATGAGTCTACGCTGTGGAATTTATTCTCCATGTTAAAAATGACAGCAAGGCGATGTCTGTGAAGCAAACGGCATCAACGAGAAGACAAAAAAGACACTAAAGGTAAAAACTATGAGATGTGATTTAAGAAAAATGACAAATGAATAAAAAAAAGAGGATATTCATATACAGCGTGACGAGATGTCAGAAAGATTTAAAACTTGGAAAGGGGAAGAAATAATTTACAACTCATTTAAGTTGCAATGTTATGAATATTTAGGGGTGTGGTCACTTTGCGTGACAGCTGTGTGACGCTGAGTCGTGTCCAGCCCCCGTCAGCAGAGTGTCCTTCCTGAGCATTTTATTACAAATATCCAAGATAATATGGCTTGCTGTGCAAGTAACTGTACTTTTGTTTTTTAGCAGACAACTGTGCTAATACACAATCTGAGAAGTCGGTGGTCCAGTATTTCCATCGAGGCGACAGTTGGAGCACGAAAACTTTTCAGAAAACCCGTGTATGACATCACAGAGGGTTTGCCCAGTATACGAGGTCTGTCAAAGTATAGGTCCTTTTTATTTTTTTCAAAAACTATATGGATTTCATTCATATGTTTTTACGTCAGACATGCTTGAACCCTCGTGTGCATGCGTTGAGTTTTTCCACGCCTGTCGGTGACGTCATTCGCCTGTGAGCACTCCTTGTGGGAGGAGTTGTCCAGCCCCTCGTCGGAATTCCTTTGTCTGAGAAGTTGCTGAGAGACTGGCGCTTTGTTTGATCAAAATTTTTTCTAAACCTGTGAGGCACATCGAAGTGGACACGGTTCGAAAAATTAAGCTGGTTTTCGGTGAAAATTTTAATGGCTGATGAGAGATTTTGAGGTGATACTGTCGCTTTAAGGACTTCCCACGGTGCGAGACGTCGCGCAGCGCTCCCAGGCACCGTCGTCAGCCTGTTTCAAGCTGAAAACCTCCACATTTCAGGCTCTATTGATCCAGGACGTCGTGAGAGAACAGAGAAGTTTCAGAAGAAGTCAGTTTCAGTATTTTATCCGGATATTCCACTGTTAAAGGAGATTTTTTTTAATGAAAGACGTGCGGACGGGTCCGCGCGTCGGGACGCAGCCGGCGTCGTGCGGCGGCACAGGAAAAACACCTCTGTGTTGATAACCATTTGTAAAATTCAGGCGGCTTTTGATGGCTTTCAGTGGAGTGAGTATATGAGAAATTGTTTAACAGCTGGACATGTTCCAACTTGTCCTTAAGGCTTCCAACAGAGGTGTTTTTCCTGTGGCGGAGCGTCGCAGCGGCTGCGAGCCGACGCTGCAATCCGCTTGCACGTCTTTCATTAAAAAAATCTCCTTTAACAGTGGAATATCCGGATAAAATGCTGAAACTGACTTCTTCTGAAACTTCTCTGTTCTCTCACGACGTCCTGGATCAATAGAGCCTGAAATGTGGAGGTTTTCAGCTTGAAACAGGCTGACGATGGCGCCTGGGGCCGCTGCGCGACGTCCCGCTCTGTGGGAAGTCCTTAAAGCGACATTATCACCTCAAAATCTCTCATCAGCCGTTAAAATTTTCACCGAAAACCAGCTTATTTTTTCGAACCGTGTCCACTTCGATGTGCCTCACAGGTTTAGAAAAAATTTTGATCAAACAAAGCGCCAGTCTCTCAGCAACGTCTTAGACAAAGGAATTCCGACGAGGGGCTGGACGACTCCTCCTACAAGGAGTGCTCACAGGCGAATGACGTCACCGACAGGCGTGGAAAAACTCACGCATGCGCACGAAGGTTCAAGCATGTCACGTAAAAACATATGAATGAAATCCATATAGTTTTTGAAAAAAATAAAAAGGACCTATACTTTATTGACAGCCCTCGTACATTCAGTCTACGGTCTTACCGTAACATTTTATCAGGTACTGACACTGCACCTTCCTGTCAATGGAGTATGGAACCAGGCTCAGCAAGTTCTTGACTTTCTCAGTCTGCACACACATTGTACAACGGTTACAATTTGGGTAAAAAAAACAAACACACACACACACACACACACACACACACACACACACACACACACACACACACACACACACACACACACACACACACACACACACACACCTTCCAGCACTAAAGAGCAAATAACAAAAATAATAAACAGCACTTAGTTGAATGAAAAAATACTCTAACTTATGTGACTGTGTTGGAGGCAGACCCCCTGACGTTTAACATTACCTCTCCAGGTTTCTGCGATTTTTTAGCCACAAAGGATATCAGTGGCACCTTCTGTTCAGCCACAGCTTTACAGCGCTAGAACAAGAAAACAAATCACAAAAATCAGACTAAGAAAGTCATACAAGATAACCGTTACGGGGAAAAAATCCTGCTATTCGACATGAAAAATTCAAGAAAACAGCCACTGCAGTCATGCAATCACTCACACAAGATCAGATGTTAAACAGTTAACCAGTTTAATAAAAAGGAGCAGGTGGGACAGCTCCTAATTTCATGCAATTTGACAGTAATGCAAAATAATGAATAGGAAATTGTTTAAATCTATTTTCTCTTTAGATTCCGTCAAACCTGAAATGTAACTGTAATTACAGTTGAGGACAAATTTATTAGCCCCTCTATGAAATTTAATGTTTTCTTCAAAAATTTTCCAAAGCTTTTTTTTTTTTTTTTTAAACAGAGCAAAGAATTTTCAACATCAACATTTCTAAACATCCTAGTTTTATTTTGGATGCTTAAATAATAAGAGTGTGTTGACTGTGGGGATCCACGGGTAGTGTTTGCAAAGCTGTACAATGAGCTGGAATGGTGTGTGAGTCCAGAATGTTTTTAGAATATTAGACTTTAACAGTTTTTATAAGCGGAACTCAACCGTTTTATTTCTTGTTAATTATCTAATTTTTAATGTTAATTTACTGTCTGAATGTACTTATAAATTGTTTAAGTTGTTGTTATCACACTATTATTATTGTTATTTTTATTACTTCTATTTTGTCATTTGATTTTTAAATGGACCACAATGGAAATACGTACGTTTTCACTTTCTTGTGTCATCCATGTATTTTTTAACATATTTTCAATTATATGCAGTTACACTCACGCTTTTAATATAGATGATTTACTGCCCCCTGCTGGAAAGGCATGTGAATCCACAATGTAATTAGCAATGTTAGCTAATATTCATAGCTTCTCCAAAACTATTAGTCCCATCAGTGTTCTGTTTTGGCGCTGTTCATCCTTGACCCAAAATTAATAAGCATACCAAACAGCAAATGTCAGCTGTGCTGTTTGTACCTGATTGAAGTTGTACGCACACATGCATGCACAGCTGCTATAAACAGGTGGTTTTACTTTGACAAACAAAGACAGTGGCTGAAGATATTAAAACCACTAAACATTTCACTCATGGTACCAACATGAAACTTAAGTCACTCATGGTAATAGCAACATGAGACTGATCTAAACTGACAAAACTAATTAAGCTACAAAAACAATAAATCAATAACATTAACAACAATGTCAAACTAACATAGTAAGTCCCTTTGGCTGCTCCCTTGTTTTGCACTTGGGGTCACCACAGCAAATCCAAGGTGGATCTGCATGTTGAATTGGCACAGGTTTTATGCCGGATATCCTTCCGGACGCAACTCCACATTACATGGAGAAATGTGGCAGGGGTGGGATTTGAACCCGGGACCTTCTGCACTGAAACCAAGCGCATTAACCACTTGGCCACCACCTCAAAACCCGAACTCCCATGGTGTATAGCAGCACAGTGTCCCTTGTTTATTGGTTAGATAAAATTGGTAATTTCATCAAAAAAATTTGTCCTATCAACTTTCCCTTTTCGCAGCGTTCATCCTTGAACTAAATAAGCATGCCAAATGGCAAATCTCAGCTCTCCTCAGTTTTTGTGTGATCGAAGCCATACTCACATGCACAGAGGGCACTTGGCTATCATAATATAGATTTTACTTTGCACACAGAAACAAAATTAGGCCACGAAAAACTACTAGGGTCCAAATTATCAGCCCCCTTAAGAACTGACCTTTTCGTAGAGCCACAGCACACATCACTGTTATGCAATGATGTGCTTTAACTTTGTAAAGCTCAAAGCTGGTCAAATCAAATTTAAACTGAGGGTTATCGTCCATTGTACACACAGGATATAAACTTCAGTCAGGGTTCGAGCTCTCAACCCTGTTATTGTTGAACCTGAGAAAGCAAACTTACTTTCCTGTGAATTTAAAAGGTTTTTGTTGAGTTTATGCAAAGTGACTATTTTAATGACTCACAAAGGTTTGATCAAAACCCAGATCCACGTATTCCAGGCGCAACTATCCTCAACGCAAGTCCATATTTAACCTGTTAATTGTTTCTTCATGTGTTTAAGCAATGGGTTCAAATTAGGAGTCAGTTGTGAACCAACATGTTTCACTTCTCCATCTTGTACAGAATTAATTAGCGAGCAGTCTGTGAGGTTTTTAACAGGAGCACACGCACACACAACAATCGCACAACTCTTGTGGGCCACTAAGTGCCACACCGGTTTGAGTAAAATCACTCCGCCGCTTTGCTCATCATCTTTGCTCTACGCGGTAACTTCTTGTGTGCTAGTTTTTGCTCCCCCGCGCTATACAGACCGCTCCCAAAGGTGCCGCCAGCACCAACAGGATGCACTATTTCACCTACTCCTGACACGCGGCCTAAAAGCTTCGGCTACCCAGGGAACGCTTCCTCATTTTCCTCAATAGCTCCTCTCAAACACACGAGCCGTAGATGAGTCCGCAAAGCGTCCGCCTCGCTGCTCCCCTCTCTGACTGTTCGCTTCTTAACGACTGAGCTCATCCGCCTTGCTCCCCATCGACCTCGCCTCCTTCTCTCCTGATAGGCCTGTCAGCATCATTGTCTAGTTTGGCTACTTAAAAGCTTTTCAGAGATTTAGCTGCACTTATATGGAAGATGGTAAGAGTTGGGATGCTACCTGGAGCAACCTCAGAATCGTGGCTTTGGAAGGGTCTTGGAGAAGAGACTGAACCTTGAAGTTTGGATGTGTAACAGACTCAGACCACAACTCCAAGAACAGGCTCTGTGCTGCTGACGCCATGAGATCACATGACATCTTAGTTGGCAGTGTTTGCTTTGGTTGGCGCAGAGTGAAAGGAGAAAAATCAATCATCCTGTTCAACATCTGAACCTTCTGATTGGAACTTGGAACAAAACATGACAGTTTTATGTTCACAATGTGGCTGCACAAAACACCATAGACAGATGGGTAGCAGTGATGAAGCGGGAGAACTGTGATCAGTAGGTAGCAAACATTTCCCTGACAGTAAACTGTTTTCAACTCATTTGTGCTTCAATAAGCATCAGGTAATACAGAGAGGAAAAAAAAACCCAACACCACCGATGTAAATAAGCAGCTCTCCAAAAGGGGCAAACTATACAAACAGTAATTAATAGTTTTCAAAAGGTCACGTCAGGTCTGGCAGCATGCACTGGTGGCACATCTACCATACCATGGACCAGCCTTGGGTTCTGGATGGCAATCACCCAAACAGACAAATGGTCCATCCACACCTCTGGAAAGGAACCAGTCAGGTGAAACATGAGCATCTCCAGTTGTTGGGGTCTTCAACAGTGAGGCTCTTGCACGCTGCATCACTCACCATGAATGTAAGTAACTGCCTGTCTGACACAAAGTCATTCCAGTGGTACCCAAGGAACCTCCAAAGAGACCTGGTATTAAAGACAACCAGTGACCTTAGGTCACTGGTTGGCATCCAAGTCTCACACCCATACAGTAAGACAGGAAGTACCAGGACCTTAAAGACTTAGATCTTCATCCTCCTAAAAAGGATATCGGCATCGCCAAACATCTCTATCCAGTGACCTCATGACTCCATAAGCTCTTCCCAGATGTGTTTTGATCTTAAAGACTGAGGACCCATGAAAATTCAGTAAGGTATATCTTCTAATATACATACCAATGGAACTCTACTAGTGTATACTAAAGTACATCTAAATATCTATAAAAAAAAAGAAGAAAAAAAAAGAAAAAGAGTAGAGCCATTAGGGGCCTGGTCTTGAGAACCAGGGATGTTAGGTTGAAAAGCTTTTTTATCCCATAGGAATTCTCCCTACCCACCTAAGCAGCTCAAGAAAATGGACAGCAAGTACAGTAGTGTTCAGAATAATAGTAGTGCTATGTGACTAAAAAGATTAATCCAGGTTTTGAGTATATTTCTTATTGTTACACGGGAAACAAGGTACCAGTAGATTCAGTAGATTCTCACAAATCCAACAAGACCAAGTAATCATGATATGCACACTCTTAAGGCTATGAATTTGGGCTATTAGTAAAAAAAAAAAAAAAAAAAAAAAAAGTAGAAAAGGGGGTGTTCACAATAATAGTAGTGTGGCATTCAGTCAGTGAGTTCATCAATTTTGTGGAACAAATAGGTGTGAATCAGGTGTCCCCTATTTAAGGATGAAGCCAGCACCTGTTGAACATGCTTTTCTCTTTGAAAGCCTGAGGAAAATGGGACGTTCAAGACATTTTTCAGAAGAACAGCGTAGTTTGATTAAAAAGTTGATTGGAGAGAGGAAAACTTATACGCAGGTGCAAAAAAATTATAGGCTGTTCATCTACAATGATCTCCAATGCTTTAAAATGGCCAAAAAACAAAAACAAAAACAGACGCGTGGAAGAAAACGGAAAGCAACCATCAAAATGGAAAGAAGAATAACCAGAATGGCAAAAGCTTACCCATTGATCAGCTCCACGATGATCAGACAGTCTGGAGTTACCTCTAAGTGCTGTGACAGTTAGAAGACGCCTGTGTGAAGCTAATTTATTTGCCAGAATCCCCCGCAAAGTCCCTCTATTAAATAAAAGACGTGCAGAAGAGGTTACAATTTGCCAAAGAACACATCAACTGGCCTAAAGAGAAATGGAGGAATATTTTGTGGACTGATGAGAGTAAAATTGTTCTTTTTGGGTCCAAGGGCCGCAGACAGTTTGTGAGACGACCCCCAAACTCTGAATTCAAGCCACAGTTCACAGTGAAGACAGTGAAGCATGGTGGTGCAAGCATCATGATATGGGCATATTTCTCCTACTATGGTGTTGGGCCTATATATCACATACCAGGTATCATGGATCAGTTTGGATATGTCAAAATACTTGAAGAGGTCATGTTGCCTTATGCTGAAGAGGACATGCCCTTGAAATGGGTGTTTCAACAAGACAATGACCCCAAGCACACTAGTAAACATGCAAAATCTTGGTTCCAAGCCAACAAAATTAATGCTTCGCAGATGTGAAGAAATCATGAAAAACTGTGGTTATACAACTAAATACTAGTTTAGTGATTCAGAGGATTGCTAAAAAAGCAGTTTGAACATAATAGTTTTGAGTTTGTAGCATCAACAGCAGATGCTACTATTATTGTGAACACCCCCTTTTCTAATTTTTTTTTTTTTTACTAATAACCCAATTTCATAGCCTTAAGAGTGTGCATATCATGAATGCTTGGTCTTGTTGGATTTGTGAGAATCTACTGGTACCTTGTTTCCCATGTAACAATAAGAAATATACTCAAAACCTGGATTAATCTTTTTAGTCACATAGCACTACTATTATTCTGAACACTACTGTATATAAGTGATATTTGGGACATTCCATAATTAGAGGACATTTTGGCATATAGACTTCTTAAAAATAAATCTTCAGTTTTAGCATCTTATGTCGTATATTTAAGAAATATGGGTCAAACTACTAAATTATGATTTGACAAGCTCAGCCATCAACGGTACTTTTTCCATCGCATATGTTTTATTTGCTGTTTGTATGTATCTGCCCAACCCTAAATACCAAATTTATAACCAAAATTAATTTATTTTCAGATGTCATTTGATCTCAACATGTATTGTGGCACACTATGTAGTAATGACGCTGTTCTAACTGAAGAAACATGTACAGAAACCCCAAACTTAGATACTATCTGTTGATATCTATTAAAGAACCCATAAACTGAAGAACCTTTAAAAATCTACACCACGTAAAATAAAAGTGTAAATCACAAAAGTAAGCTAACTATAGCTAGATGAGCTACCGTTAATTTAGCTGTTAATAAGCCAACCGTACCTTGCAAGCCAACAAAGCTAAACAAAACGGTAACTGGCGTATGAAGTACAACAGCATCGCTTCACCCTACAATAATGGTATTAAATACATATAACAATAAAATACAAATACATATACAACAAATACATATAACAATAAATGTAAACAAAAGCGTGTATGAACGTTAGCTTCCCATGACCATCATTGGCACGAATGTCACTGATAAGGTAAGTGAATGCCTCTTCAATTTCAACATTTGCACCACAAAGAGATGCAATTCAGATGGCCCAATCCAGGAAGTCATTGAAGACTTGGATCTGTTTTTTAATCCAGAACATTTGCAAACCCAGACACTCAGATTCCTCACCCAGTTTCTCAAGTGCTGCAATCAGGATGTCCATTGATTCTTTAAGTTTTTGAAAGGTGGGTTTTCGGGAATCAATAAACGTGGGAAAAATGAGCAGTAACATGATGGGATCTCTAAAGAAATCTAAGTGTCCAAATCATGTTACTGTAATTCAGCATTTTTATATTTTATAACTTTTTTGCTCTTTTTTAAAGAGGTGCACGAGAAGAAAACTGCTAAGATTTGGTGATGAGAAACACAACACACTAAAAGGCTTGCTCATTTAGTTCACAAGGATGCTTAGGAGAAAAAAAAAAAAACAAGACAGCAATGTGATTCATCTATAATATTCAAGACAGCAAAAGTTACCCCGAATGCTATAGGCCAGGGGTGCTCATTACGGCGATCGCGATCTACTGGTCGATCGCGGAGGTAGTACCGGTCGATCGTGGCGTGACATTAAAAAAATAGATGTCAGCCTATTATCCATCCTGTCACTTGACTGACATACAGGGCAACCAGTCAGATGAACTGAACTGAACTTTGACCTTTAGGACGCCGCGCATGCGGAAATAACGGCATGAAGCGCAGCAAAACCTACAAGCTAGTCAGCAAATTACCTCTGCCCAGAAACTTTTGAGAATACAAGTGCCCTGTGATGCATTCTGGTGCATTCTTTGGACTAAATTTGGACCTGAAACAGCTGTTAAATATCTCTTGTGATCTCTTGCAGTATGTGGCTTTTGAATGCATGTTGTGCCATCCTGTAGGAGCATGTACACAATATAACAACACAGCAGTTTACAAATATAAACATGAAACTTTATTTAGTTTGTTTGTGATCGGGCTCAAAGACTAGGCAATTAAAAAAAATCATAACTCAACTAAAATGTTATAAATAACTTCATAACTGCTTTCAGACTAGGTAAAGATTGTCATCTTTCAGCAGGACAATGACCCTAAGCACACAGCCAAGATATCAGAGTGGGTTCAGGACAACTCTGAATGTCCTTGAGTGGCCCAGCCAGAGCCCAGACCTGAATCCGACTGAACATCTCTGCAGAGATCTGACTGCGCACCGACACTCCCCATAACAACCTGATGGAGCTTGAGAGGTGTTGCAAAGAGGAATGGACAAAACTACCCAAAGATAGGTGCACTAAGCTTGTTCCATCATATTCAAAAAGACTTAACTATAATTGCTGCTAAAGTTGCATCAACAAAGCATGAAGCAAAGGGTGTGAATACGTATGTTCATATGATTTCTTAATTTTGATTTTTAATAAATTTGCAAAAACAAACAAAAAAAGATCTTTTTTCATGTTATCATTATGGAGTGTTGTGAGTAGAATGTTGAGGGAAAAAAAATTAATTTACTCCATTTTGGAATACAGCTGTAATGCAAAAGGTGGAAAAACAGTAGTTAGTTAATTTAAATTAATTAATTTTGTTCTTGTGGTGCAAAGAAGAAATCACATGTTTAATGTTCTCTGGTTCAGGCTGAGAAACACACTAGAAGCAGACAAATACAGAGGAATAGCTTTTACAATGGTATGTTTCTTTAGCTACGACAAGGAACTAAAGTATTTTCATATGTCGTTGTCCAAAATAAGAATGCTTTATGTGGATAAGTTTTTGTCAGGCTGTGATGACAAATCCAACTGAAATGACATAACATATATTTACTCCATGTGTGAATGGTTTTAATATTTGAAACAGTCTGAACTGTTTGCATGAGGACTGCAGCTTTCAGCAGCGGGTTAGTGCCTCTCTTTTGTAACCGGCCCATAATTTTGGGACCCCAGCCGAAGGGTGCCAAAAAAAAGAAGAAGGTTATTTTGGTACCCTTATGAAACACACAATACACCATTATACAGTAGCTGACACATTCAGTAAGTTCTGGTTGTCCAGAACACCTCAAATATGTCTACATATGTCAATATGCGTTGGAGAAAAGTTACATATAGGTTCAAAGCAGGTTACTCAGAGGTTTTTGTTATGCTAGACATTATCTCAAAGTATTTCGACTTATGAGTAACGTGTCAACAACTGCATAACTTTCCTTCAACTTATGGCCCGCGTATGAAGTCTTCATGCCCATCTATCCATTTCACTCTGGACCTATCAGCTCATTGACCATCTTTTCAAAAAAAAAATTTCACTCACACTATCCATTAAATCCACCCCCGTCTCCTCAGCCAGTCTCTCATCCATATAACCTTCTCCACATTAGCAGCCCTGAGTTCTGATTAAAGCCTCTGAGAAGTACTCTGTGAACAGTGTTAAGTGAAGCGGCAGAACTCCAGACTCTGGAGATGTAGGCAAAATTTCCTGCATTTACCAAAAAAAAAAAAAAAAAAAAAATGAATGAATAAATGAATGACAGCTGGAGAAAACCGTTATCTCGCTAGGGTCTGACAACTGGCTGAATACATTGGAGAATTGTGATGGACTGAATTCATCCTCAGAAGAGGCTCCCATGCAGAATTTTGCATGTTGCAATTTATAATTAAAATTTTAAAATGGAGCCAAGTGCAGAACACTGCAATGGAGAAAAACCAGCTGGGACAAAAGTTACTCTTAGAATGTACAGAAATTTAGTGAAGTGGTCAACCTGACCACTGTGGTGATTTTACCCTTTTAGCATTGCATGAAACAACAAGTAAAACAGGAACAGTACCTACATGTAACCCACATTTTTAGCTCCACCAACCAAAAGAGGAGGCTGTCAGTTTTGTAACATCTTAAGGCATAAATGTTGGAGCACTGATTCCTAAAGCGTGGGCCATGAACGGTCATTAAACATAAATAAATAAAAATGTGTTTGATTTTCAATTTTGTAATAGTTTAAAATGACCCAAAATGCAATCATTAGCAATGAAACAAAGCAAACATTCATCTCAGTTTAACGCATAGTTAACACGCATAGTTAAAACTTGTAATTAACAGCTCGCAAGTGTGCAAGTATATTATGTGGTGAATGACAGTATACTAACATGCAACCCTATGATACTTGCTTTGACAAGCAAACACACTCACCTCCAGCAGCAACCTGGCGTCCTCGACCTTGTTTAGGTCCACCATCTCCAAGAAAAGGTCTACGGCTGCTCTGTAGCAGGCGAATTGGTTGGCCAGCCGCTCTGCCATAGCACTCACTGCATGCAACCCAACAGACTTTGGTTCAGTGACTTTCTACTTTTTTGTGTTTCGGGGGAGTTTCAGCACATTTGGTTACTGACTACTTGTGGGAACGTATGTACAGCCATGTTAGTTATCCTCTGGCTCTGTAGTTTGTGTTCGCAGGGTTTTTTGTGTGTGTACTGTTAAGTGCAACTTACACTTGTCTATGGCTTTGTCACTGCCATCTTCAAAGAGCTTTCTGAAGACAAAGGCCATACTGGGGTGTGTGGTGTTTGGGTTGGTGTAGACGGCCTCCAACACCTCAACTGCAGCATCCAGATCACCACTGGAGAAAAGTGAATGACGTGATGGACAGAAGGTGCAACGAAGAGGGACAGCAAGGAGAAGTTTAAAGTACCTCACATAAATCTAGATGAGGTAGTACAGACAGGACAGTGCACATGCTTTATCCATTCTGACACAAATTCATGCACATTCATTCTGTGCAATTCAGTAATACCGCAGCATACAAACAGTGGTGGGCACAATTCAGCCAACAGCTAATTAGCGAAACTTACTTTTCTGTTAGCAGATTAGCTTTCCAGCTAAAGGTCAACCATTAGAAGGTCAATTACCTTGCCTCGAATTTAGTTCTGCAGAACTGAAAGGTGACAAAAGCACAAACCCTCACCCCTGCTGCTCAGTTCCTCATTTATTCTGGGAATTGATCATTTCTCATGAGATTTGGAACATCACTATCACTCAACTACACCAATACCTACAGAAAGATTCATTTGTGACCACAAAAAGGTCAATTTTATCTGGAACTTGTAATTCAAGTCCAAAACTGAAATATTTTCCAGCACTCTCTCTCTCTCAACACAAACTTCTGAAAATAACTCAAATGTTGACGTAAAGATGCCTGCTTGTCCTAAACAGGCCCCGAGGTCCATTAAGCTGCATTTACACATAATGACGGCAAGTCACGAATGCCACGAAGTATACATACTTGGCCACTGATCACGAATGTGATGATTTGAGGCAGAAGCATCAGGTGTCCTCAGGAACTGCTGCAACCTGTTACCATGGCTTATGATTAATGGTACATGTTGCAGGCAAATTATCAGGAACCATTACACACAGTCAAGAATAATGTTCCACGTTATTGCATGCTATCACGCGTAACAGCACATCGTTAAGTTCTGTCACGTTGTGATTGAGGCGAATTGTCTCCACACGCACCCCCATAGTCATCCAACTGTCAGTTGCTGAACAATTCAGATCGCTCCAGTTTGCTCCTCAAAAGCCACAGCAGAAGAACTTTGTGATTGCATGCTTAGTTGGCCTCTGTGCCATGGAGTGGCGCACAGGAGGAGACTGAGAGAGCCAGATGTGTGGTTTCACTCGGCTCTCGTCTCGTGTGTTTTCCCAAACATCAGGCACATGCAGCAGGTGGAACACCTGCAAGAGCGTGCTGAGGAGCATTAGAATGAAACTTTTAGACGACTTGGCGTCACTGTCCTTCAGCATACTGCAGCAATGAAACAGAATGTGGTGCAGCAGGGTTTAATTGTGCACATATAAAAGAACAACGCTGTCACTCTCTTAAGCATCACCACTAATCAAGACGGATCAACACGCTCAGTTGCGACCTCCACAATATGAGGCCAAATGAGGGTGGTGCGTGACATTCGTGGGAGATTTTTTGACAGCCATAAACATGCTCCACGAATATCACACACCAACACGCACTATTAAGAAACCTATTCAGATGCGTTAAGTCACGTTAAGAATGTAAGGAATGTGCCAAGAATGACGCAAATATGACATTCGTAACGCGTCTTGCCTAATGTGTAAAAGCAGCATTATCGCTGGCAGTTATCCCTAAATACTGCAGTGTGAAGCGGCTGAGTTTGCGACTCCCCCTGGATTGGACACCAGTCCATCACAGGTTACTTCCTCAGCCAAATCCCATGCTGTTTCACAGCTGGGTGGCCTGGAACACTGTGGATGAAGCGTCTTGTCCAAAGACACAGACAGGTAGAACTCCTACATACGCACAGAGCACTACTGGTGCTTATCGGCAGATTCACTGTATAGAGGAGTATATTTTCGGCAAAATCTTCCACTTACTTTTGAACAACTCACATTATTAAGTGTTTTTCTGTACATGTCGCAATAAACAAACAAAGCTTATATAGAAAAAACAATGCAAAAGGTTCAAATATGTAACTCCCTCTGGCAACCAGGCTGAGCTTCAAACACTTTACGTCATGCCCTGGCACCTCCTCTACTGGTCCTAATGAATATTTAACATGTGATGTGTGTTGCAGAGATGTAACATATAAGTACGTACGTGTGTGTGTGTGTGTGTGTGTGTGTGTGTGTGTGTGTGGAGGTGAACGAACATATCTGCGCTGATTGTTGCAACGGGACCGTCTGAATAATTCAGTGGGTGGCCCCTTTAAATGTAGCGCTTCACGTTCTGGGTCTGTTTTCTTCTCTGCAGCAGCTCTTAACCAGTCAGGTTGACTCAAGAACTGCTGGGACACACATGTCAGACCAGCTCACGGCGCAGCTTCCAAAAGGTCAGGGTTCAAGTTGACAGGCCCACACTGCAGTGGCCAATCGGGCGTGAGACCATCTTACTGTTCTTCACTTCCTGCTGTCCCTCCGAGCTACCACAGGGACGCCGCAACTTGAGCTGGAGCAAAGCGCTAATGCGGCAAGAAGTAAAATTAATGTTTGATGCGTAATGGGTTTTATGTTTTGTTCCCTTGTTTTTCGGAAGTGATGTAATAGTGGATTGTAAGCATTTCTTGTGTGACAAGAAAATCCATGAATAATCCTTAGCCCTCAGTTTCCTGTTTATACTTGCACTCATACTGCTCTGTGAGCTTTTAGTGTGAAATGTGTCAACATGAAGCACGTCACGCTGATCTGTTGCCTCCCAATTAGATGCCATTTTCAAGAAATGAACAGAGTATAGCTACTATTTTGGCCTGCTTTGTTCTGCCTCTATTAGAGGCAGAACAAAGTACTCTGTACTCTATTAGACTACAACCCCGATTCCAATGAAGTTGGGACGTTGTGTGAAATGTAAATAAAAACAGAATACAATGATTTGCAAATCCTCTTCAACCTATATTCAATTGAATACACCACAAAGACAAGATATTTAATGTTCAAACTGATAAACTTTATTGTTTTGTGCAAGTTTTTGCACATTTTAAAATGGATGCCTGCAACATGTTTCAAAAATGCTGGGACAGTGGTATGTTTACCACTGTGTTAAATCACCTTTCCTTCTAACAACACTCAATAAGCATTTGGGAACTGAGGACACTAATTGTTGAAGCTTTGTAGATGGAATTCTTTCCCATTCTTGTCTGATCTATGACTTCAGTTGTTCAACAGTCCGGGGTCTCTGTTGTTGTATTTTGCACTTCATAATGCGCCATGCATTTTCAATGGGTGACAGGTCTGGACTGCAGGCAGGCCAGTCTAGTACCCGCACTCTTTTACTATGAAACCACGCTGTTGTAACACGTGCAGAATGTGGCTTGGCATTGTCTTGCTGAATTAAGCAGGGACGTTCCTGAAAAACACGTTGCTTGGATACAGCATGTGTTGCTCCAAAACCTGGATGTACCTTTTAGCATTGATGGTGCCATCACAGATGTGTAAGTTGCCCATGCCATGGGCACTAACACACCCCCATACCATCACAGATGCTGGCTTTTCAACTTTGTGCTGGTAACAATCTGGATGGTCTTTTCCCCTCTTTTGTCTGGAGGACACGACATCCATGATTTCCAAAAACAGTTTGAAATGTGGACTCATCCGACCACAGCACACTTTTCCATTTTGCGTCTGTCCATTTCAAATGAGCTCGGGTCCAGAGAAGGCGGTGGCGTTTCTGGATGTTGTTGATGTATGGCTTTCACTTTGCATGGTAGAGTTTTAACTTGCACTTGTAGATGTAGCGATGAACTGTGTTAACTGACAATGGTTTTCTGAAGTATTCCTGAGCCCACACGGTAAGCTCCTTCACACAGTGATGTCAGTTTTTAATGCAGTGCTGCCTGAGGGATCGAAGGTCACGGGCATTCAATGTTGGTTTTCGGCCTTGCTGCTTACATATAGAAAGTTCTCCAGATTCTTCTGATTATATTATGGACTGTAGATGATGGAATCCCTAAATTCCTTGCAAATGAACGCTGAGAAACGTTCTTAAACTGTTGGATTATTTTTTCATGTAGTTCAGAAAGTGGTGATCCTCACCCCATTTTTGCTTGTGAACGGCTGAGACTTTTGGGATGTTCCTTTTATACCCAATCCTGACACTCACAATTAGTGTCCTCAGTTCCCAAATGCTTATTGAGTGTTGTTAGAAGGAAAGGTGATGTAACACAGTGATAAACATACCACTGTCCCAGCTTTTCTGAAACGTGTTGCAGGCATCCATTTCAAAATGAGCAAATATTTGCACAAAACAATAAAGTTTATCAGTCTGAACATTAAATATCTTGTCTTTGTAGTGTATTCAATTGAATATAGGTTGAAGAGGATTTGCAAATCGTATTCTGTTTTTATTTACATTTCACACAACGTCCCAATTTCATTAGAATTAGGGTTGTACACGGGGGCGGAGTTAGCCTATTTTTAGGGGTGCTCAAGCACCCCTAAATATATTTTAAGCACCCCTAAAAATATTTATATATATATACTTCTGTACTACTATTTTTTTTAGACAACCTATTTCAAGCATTATGCCAAAATATGTATTACAAGAACACAGTAATTTGATCATCTCTTGGGCAAATGGTTCAATCCACGAAGCGCGCCTACATTCATCTCTCTGCTCTGGCATGTGTTTGTGTCGTGTGGTGCTGCTGTGGGTGCCGCTCATTTAGCAGAGGCGCTGTCCTGTGAGCGTTGGTTGTAACCTCGCCCAGCCGTGCTGTCAAGTGATTTTTGCCAGGTATTTATTCACAGTTTATGTCTCTGAATGTGAAGAGCAAGTGCAACTTTCTGAAAAGTGCTTATTTTACTCACCTAGCAACCTATCGCAAAACACAGTATATTGCTGTACAAATTAGTGCGCGCTGTGCGTAGTCAAATGTAAGACTGATTCGGTGTCATCTTTTTTTTTTTTTTCAACTAAATCCTCTTGTCAGCTACTAAATGGTGCTGGCCCTTCAATCTGTGTAGCTTCCATGAACAAATTACTCTCCTACATCAAATACCATGTACACAGATCTGACCTTAAATGCTTAGTTAAGGTCCTTAACTAAGCATTTAGAGACAGTAAACTTTACCACAAAGTTTAATGCACAGCATGATAATAAGTGAATAATTTAAATTCCTGCTAAAAAGGCATAAATCTGAATATTTCAGACCTGCTCCTAAGTTGCAATTACTATTTGCCCTCACCACATTAGGAGATTAAATTATTTGTTATATAAACTGCACCAGAATGCAGGAATTTTATGTATGGGCTGTTATCCACTGGTAATATGCTTTTTTTTTTTTTTTTTTTTTTATCATTTTGACAATGAATGCAGCTTTTACAAGCAATGTTTTCACTCTGAAATCATGGGAAATTGTATTTCTGGACATCTAGATTTTAAAAATTTAAAAAATGTGCTAAGTCTAAAATCGCCTCTGGTTGTACATATGTTTGGGGTTAGCATTAGAGTAAGCAATACGACTCCCAACCAGCATCACAATTACTGAAAACCTTTACTATTATGACGATGGATTAACAATTATTCATTTTATCGGCTGTTTTTTTCCTGCCATGAGTGCATAATCTTATCTGTCATTTTAAAATAACTTGAGGAAACACACAGATGAACTACTTACTCAACATTTTGAGGTACTAAATTTTTAATTTCTGCTGAACTTTAATGCAATAAATTTAACTATAAATTACATACCAAGAGCTCAGTTTATTGCCAAAACATTTAAGCGACACACAGGGGTACAATTTGTGATGATTGGAAGGTTCCATTGGTCAATTTCAAGACATTTTAAAAGAATTCTTAAGACCTAGAAGGATTCCTGTTCATGTAGTGTACTGAGTGGATTGCGCCCAAAAATGATCATGCACATGCATGCTTCTCCACATGCAACCAGACTTACTTCTTGACGTGTGCCAAGGCCTTGTTGTTGATGAATGCGATGCTGGGTAAGATGCTCGTCATGCCGAAGCTCTGTACTAGCGACTCTACTTCCTGGATACCTGCCAGGTCGCCTTTGCTACCAAAAGCCTGAACCAAATTTGCAACAGCGAGTGGTGTGGGCATGTGGTCCTCCTTCAGCATGGACATCAGGTACTCCATGGCCTCTGTAAAAATTTTGTGAAAGGTTTTGTCAGTGTGTGCGAGTGTAAGGATTTTGCACGTGTGCACGTGTTGGTTTGTCACCTGTTGTCCTGCCTTTCTTGCTGAGTGTGATGATGGCCAGGGAGCAGGCGATGTCAGAAAGCTGGAATCTTGGTGTGTGAGATTTAGCACTAAGAGAATTCAAAGCAAATATTCTGTGTATAGTTAGTTTTTCTTTTGACTTGCTTATAATATGTTCTCTCTTGAACAGAAAGAAAGTAGAAAAAAATACAGAAAATGATACATGACTGGTGGATCTGTGGATCAGTCTATGTCAGGTTGACTCAACAGGCCCAGAGATGCACAGAATACTGTCGGTCTGACTATCTTAAAATCTTTTTACATGTACCATGCAGTTTTAATCCACTCAGAGTGGAAAATAAAAGTGGATACTGCACATATCAATATTAACCAACTTAAGTAAAGTAGAGGATGACATTTTTCGGGAATTCCCGTGGGTCACGTGATTCCTGCGGGATTCCCGCGGGATGGGAGTCAAAATTTTAGCAATCCCGTGATTGGGATGGGACGGGAATAAAAATGAACGGGCAGGAGCAGGAATGTCAAAAATAGATGATGATTTTCATCTATTTAAAACAACCAAAATTACACCCGTCCATTGTTATGACGCGTTCACACCGGGCGCGATCAGACGTTACAAATTCGCGGGAGTCGCGTGGTGATGGACGTGCCTCCTTCGCCCAGTGTGTCGCTCTGCTTTTGCTGCGAAAATTCACCCCGGTGCGCCGTCATCAAATAGGAGGAGCTTCCATTCCACTCGCCGGCTCCGGTTGTCAGTCAAGTTAACATGACGGACCTTGATCACACGGAGAGAGTTGTTGTGGAAAGCTCCCAATAAAGAGAGTATCATTATTTGCTGCAGGAGCTGTGTCTGGATGACGGCCGCTTTCAGCGGTCCTTCCACCTCTGCAGGACCCAGTTTGAGGACCTCCTGTCCCGTTCACGCGCACACATGTAAAAAAAAACAAAAAAAAAAACTGCTGCCTGCTGTGGGACTGCAGCTTGCTCTTCCCCCCAAAACTCTGTCATAACTGTGTTTAGAAACCAGTCACCATTTGTTTTATCTTTTCATCTGTGTAGTTAATAAGTAAAATAATCTCCATGGACGATTCGCTCGCGCGCACACGTAAAATAAAAATAAAAAGAAACTCCGCTCCCCGCTGCTGTGGTGCTGCTGCTCGCTCCAAAAACTCATACTCATATGTCATAATTGTGAAATAAAGGACAAAAGAGACATAAGTCCTGCTCACATGCTGCTACCAGAGACAGGACATGTTACATCTTCAGTCAAACTCCAGACATTTCCACGTCACTACATATTCAGTCCCTGATTAGTCATCGCGGTGTGACGAGACGAAAAAGTTGATTTTTCAATTTGGGGAGGAGGGCAACGCGACGTGATGCGACGCAATATCGCACCACAAACGTGCCAATCGCTCAAAATCGCTTAGAGCAGAGACCATGCGTTTACCACAGATCTGTGGTTAGAAGAGAGAACCAACACGAATTACATAATGGTCACCGTACACTACATCCACAATTGGGAGATGTCAAACCGCATCCTAGCCACGAAGACATACGGGAGTGGGATGGGAGTGGGACTGATTTTGAGAGGGAGCGGGATGGGACTGGGAGTCATCTTTACAGGAGTGGGACAGGATGGGATTTATTTTTTTTTACTCCAGTCCAGGATTGGGACAGGATGGGATTTTTTTTTCTGGGAGCGGGATGGGACGGGAGTGAAAATCCACTCCCGTGTCATGCTCGAAAGTAAAGCATACGGCACAGGTTGGTCTGGAAAAGGTACTAATTCCGTACTGAACATTAATTACTGAACTGGATACAGAAATGGTGATGTCTGTAACTGAAGACAAAACTTTTATGGCTCTGAACTTCTTGGAGTAGACCATTTGAAGCATATGCAATGAAAATGTTAAATTTATAGAGCAAGTCTGTTATCTTGGCAATGACATTCATGTTTCTTGGTCCTTGACCTTTGAGATTGAGACACCTGGACAAAGGTGTTCGGCAACATCGATACCTTTGCAGGAGAACAAAGGTCTAAGACTTTAGGGTCCTGATGACGACTGGCGGCCTTTGGATTAAGGTCTCTTTGAAGGATCCTTGGGTAATAATGGAATGGGTTCATGCCAAGCAAGCAGTGATTAAAGGGGAGACTTTTATCGTTAGCGAATGTCAGCTTTGACATTTTGACCATATGACCACCTTCTCTGAAATTCAGTTTATTTACACAGGCGCTTCACAAGGGTAACGTCTAACCTACCCACCACTTGAGCTAGCACACTGGCAACAGTGGTAAGGAAACGCTCCCTCAGGTGTTTCTGATTACAGGAAGAAACCTCAAGCAAACCGGACTCAGTGGGGCGACCATCTACGTTGGTCATACAAACAAGAAAATACAGCAAAGCACAACAAAGTGATCATGACAACCAATTGCTAAAAACATCCAAATAGTGCACAGTCACAGTAAATTGTATATACGTAACTGGTGAGTCTGTTTTTAAGTAGAAATCTAGAAGGAATATTCTTCAGACTCCCCAATGATCTCCTGTGTTCTACAAATGATCCAGCACACAGGCAACTGGAAAAGGCTGAGGAGACATCCACATCCTACCTTGAGGAACAGAAAGTTGGTCAATTTCAAAAGATGGGGACTGACTGGTTGCCTGCCTGGGTGGTTGCCATCCAGGAAAAAAGGTTTCCTGGATGGCAAGCAGGAAGGCAAATGTAGCAACAAGTAACACCAGCGCATGCTTCCAGATCTGACCTGTCCCACTGGTGAGGACATACCTCAATGATTCAATATCGTGGCAGTGGTGACTGTTTCTAAATCTACCACTAAGCCTTGTTCTGTGCCATCAAAAGTCAAGTAATCTGACATCTGTGTTCATCTCTGCTGCACCCGAGTCATACTGTTCTGTAAGCTAAACACACACGCTCAAAGGACAGCAAGACAATGGGGACGAATCTGATTGACAACACATCTGATCCTCTTGTAAAGCACCTGCTGCGACCCTGAAAATAATACAGACACGAAACATTTGATTGATGTCATGGTATAAGTGATGTCCCTTCATGGTGAGCCGGTGCATGTGTTATGTGTAAAAGGCAGAAATGCTGCAACACTGAGGCTTCGGGAGCGCCTCAATCTTCCCGTTAATATTCCCGTCCTTCATGCCATCTGCCTATTCGCTGTCCTTCTCAACCCTCCTCTTTTTCATTTCTTTGCTACTAAAACTTCAATCAAGCTTGGTGTCTTTTTCTCCCCCCTCTTTCATTTATTATTATAGGCCTGCAAGCAGATTAATCTGTCCACTCAATTGAGCATCAAGCTGGCAATCTTTATCGCCGCAGCGACACCAGGCCAAGCAGCCACCACGTGATGGGGTCAAGCTGGAGATTGAAGCAGTAACAGGGTTGACGACAGACTGGCGTGGAGACTGAATCGTAGGAGCGCGACGGTCAGAAATGTTCTTACTGGACTGGACTGGGGGGGTTCTTTCGCTCACCTTTTTGTCACTACCACACCCTCGCCTTCTAGGAATCTTGTGCCTTTAGCCAATGAAACATCATCCACCTCATCCTCGCACTCTCATCATCACTCTCTCGCAATCTCTTAATCTCACCATAAGCATCCCGCTGCTCAATTCTTGACAGATTACCTAAAAACAAACACACACCCACACGTAGAGCATTACTGCCCGCCGCGTCTTCATTAACCTTGTGTGTGATTAAATCTCTGACCCTCCTTTCCTCATTCATTCCTCATTTCCTATTTAGCTCTTTATCTCCTCTTATTCCTTCCAATTTCCATCTTTACCCGAGTCTCTCCTCAGCTCATTTCACGTCTCATTTAGAGCGCAGATAAACTAAGCTTTTATCCAAGCAGGGACGCCATAAAGCAATTCAAACACAGCGGTGATGGGTTATCGCTTGTATCGCCTTGTGCATGTTGAAACACGGCATCTTAATTTGATACGATTATTTCCCAGAACACTGCAAAATGAACCATGTGGAAACATGAAAAAAGGAAACATAGGCAATATAATTCCGACTCTGACATGCAGTGTTTTTTTTAGTTCCCTTAAAATTAGAAGTAGCAACTATTGTTTTAGATTCATTTTGGTTAAGTAACTGTATGCATAAATACAAAGTGCATCCACACAAAATCACATGCAAAATCACATCTCTGATACAGCTACCTGTCCACATCAATCCACGGATTTCCAGGCTTCCCAGGCTGCACATATTTAAGATCATATTTATATGATGTATAATACAGTAGTGTTCAGAATAATAGTAGTGCTATGTGACTAAAAAGATTAATCCAGGTTTTGAGTATATTTCTTATTGTTACATGTGAAACAAGGTACCAGTAGATTCTCACAAATCCAACAAGACCAAGCATTCATGATATGCACACTCTTAAGGCTATGAAATTGGGCTATTAGTAAAAAAAAGTAGAAAAGGGGGTGCTCACAATAATATTAGCATCTGCTGTTGATGCTACAAACTCAAAACTATTATGTTCAAACTGCTTTTTTAGCAATCCTGTGAATCACTAAACTAGTATTTAGTTGTATAACCACAGTTTTTAATGACTTCTTCACATCTGCGAGGCATTAATTTTGTTGGTTTGGAACCAAGATTATGCTCATTTACTAGTGTGCTTGGGGTCATTGTCTTGTTGAAACACCCATTTAAAGGGCATGTCCTCTTCAGCATAAGGCAACATGACCTCTTCAAGTATTTTGACATATCCAAACTGATCCATGATACCTGGTATGCGATATATAGGCCCAACAACATAGTAGGAGAAACATGCCCACATCATGATGCTTGCATCACCATGCTTCACTGTCTTCACTGTGAACTGTGGCTTGAATTCAGAGTTTGGGGGTCGTCTCACAAACTGTCTGCGGCCCTTGGACCCAAAAAGAACAATTTTACTCTCATCAGTCCACAAAATATTCCTCCATTTCTCTTTAGGCCAGTTGATGTGTTTTTTGGCAAATTGTAACCTCTTCTGCACGTCATTTATTTAACAGAGGGACTTTGCGGGGGATTCTGGCAAATAAATTAGCTTCACACAGGTGTCTTCTAACTGTCACAGCACTTACAGGTAACTCCAGACTGTCTTTGATCATCCTAGAGCTGATCAATGGGTGAGCCTTTGCCATTCTGGTTATTCTTCTATCCATTTTGATGGTTGTTTTCCGTTTTCTTCCATGCGTCTCTGGATTTTTGTCCATTTTAAAGCATTGGAGATCATTGTAGATGAACAGCCTATAATTTTTTGCACCTGTGTATAAGTTTCCCCTCTCCAATCAACTTTTTAATCAAACTACATACCATGAATGCTTGGTCTTGTTGGATTTGTGAGAATCTACTGAATCTACTGGTACCTTGTTTCCCATGTAACAATAAGAAATATACTCAAAACCTGGATTAATCTTTTTAGTCACATAGCACTACTATTATTCTGAACACTACTGTATGTAATTATATTATAAATAATGTAAGATTATATTGAACTTACTAAAGAGAATCACAAGCATGCATATACGTACATAGACGCCACTTCACTTTTAATATACTGATGATTTACTGCCCAAGGCTGGAATGGCGCGCGAGTCTAGATTGTAATTATCAACATCCAGTGTTCAGTGTTGTTAGCCAATATCCATAGTTTCTCCAAAAATATTAGTCCCATCAACATTCGTTTTGGTGGTGTTCATCCTTGACCCAAAATACATAAACATACCAAAACAGCAAATGTCAGCTCTGTCTAGTTTGTCCATGATCAAAGTTATACACATGCATGCACGCATACATACATGACACAGATGGCACTATGCTTTTAATATACTGTGATGAGCTGTGTGGAAGAACAAAAACCAAGCCAGAGCTTTTAGTCTTTTCTGCATTCTGCCCCAAGCAGGTGCTTTTATTTTTACACACCCGCAAATAGAGATGGTGGTGGAAGATATCAAATGCACTACAGTTCTCACTCATGATAACAGCAACATGACACTTAACTAAACTAACTAAACCAATTGAACTACAAAAACAAATCAATAACACTAACAACTAAGGCTGCCACAAATAGTCGACTAGTCACGACTACGTCGACTACTGGAACCATTGACAACTAAATTATTAGTCGACGAGTCATTTATTTTATTTAAGTCTTTCTTTTTCTCTCAATTCATAGTTTTAGGCAGCGAGCCGTCTTGCCGTCATTTGGACGTTCAAATTTTGGAAAAGACGGTCAATTAAAACAGTGGCCGTCTTGTTCAAAGCCGTTTAAAATGCGCAGTTTACCGAAGGAGCTGTCGGTGGGTATGTGTGTGTGTGCGCACGCGTGGAGTCAACTGGCTGCAGACTGCGAGCGAGGGAACCATCAGTGGACTTGAGACAGCGAGCGCGGGGCAGAGAGGATTTTAACCCGAGAGAACATGTAAAAACACACACAACAAAACATAAGTGTGGAGCTGCCTTTACTTCTCTTTCCACTTTCTCTACCCGTGCGGTTCTGATGGCACCATCCTGTTCACATCATGTGCGTGTCGTATACTGAATTTATGAGATCATGAGATGAAATAAACGGTCAAATATCCTTAAAACATCCTTAAAAAATGAGAATATATAAATGAACTGAGCAAAAATTATGCATACACTGGTTAAAAATAAAACCCTGATGTGGAGAAGCTGATGTTCAGAGGCACAGATCACAAAATGCAGGTGAGAACTCTGAACTTTAACAGCTGTTATTTTCCAAAGGTCTTTATTTATTCAATCTCAAGATCAATGTAGTGTTCAAGCACAAAACGTGACTGATGAGGAGAAAAAAAAAATGACTTCATCACACTAAAATGAACTGGAGTCAGAATAAAAATACAAGGTGCTGATTTTTGTTATTTTTCAAAGTTATTATAAGCTGCAGCTCTATGTTTTATTAATTTCAAAGTGAGTTACCTCTTATTTTATTCTGATTTATCAGCCTGCATTGTTCTGTTTAGTTTATATCAAAGTTTTCCTGCACGTCTGTGTATTTTTTCCTTCTTTATAAGAGTTTGGTGTTTGCATTTGCTCCACAAAGTTTTAAAACACAATAAAATGTTCACATTTTTATAGCAGTTCTGTAATTTCAGAAATGCAACAGAAACAACCACAAATCAGAAAAAGTTGGGACTATATGTAATGAAGATGAAAATAAAAATGTTGCACTATTCCCAGTTTCTCCACAGAAGCCAAACGTTCTTCCAGAGTTGTGTCTTGGTGGCTTCCCTCACTTGTCTCCTTCCAGCATGGACATTTAGTTTTTGAGAACTGCCTACCTGACACAGATTTACTATAACTGTCTTCCTGTGCTGAGCACAGGAACACAGTTGAAGACAGACAGAAAGAGAGTGTGTGCTCTGAGACTGCTCTTCCCTTTGCAAAGCTGACAAAAAAGATTTGCTGCATTCTGTGTCCATTCTTTCTTTCTTAAGTGTCTAAAGGTGTTTGAACCTGACATTACCACACTGTTTGTATTTCTGAATGATTGATGTAAATGAACTCTAAGAAATAGTCACTGATTTGGAAATGTTCATGTTTTCATCCCGACGTTTCTCGGAAAATGCTGCAGGCCTTAATTTAGGAAATTATGTATGATCCGACTAGTCGACTAATTGCAAAAATTATTGTTGACTAGTCGACTATCAAAATAGTCGTTTGTGGCAGCCCTACTAACAACACTGTTAAACTAGCATGAATCACAATAACATTTAAACCCCAAGCTCCCATGATGCATTCCAGCATAACATCCATTGTTCACTCTTAGCCAATATCCCTTATTTCTCCAAAAATATTAGTCCTATCAACTTTCCATTTTCGCAGTGTTCATCCTTGACCCAAAATACATAAGCACACCAAACGGCAAATGTCAGTTCTCTCCAGTTTCTCCGTGATCAAAGCCACACACATTCAAGCACACAGAGGCTACTTGGCTATTATAATATAGATTTCCCGTACATATCTGTTGTTGCACCCTACAAAACACAGGTGACAAAAAAAGAAGCTCATATCCACACAAGTAATTAGCAAAGATGATTTGCATCCACACTATTGCAAAAAGCAGTAGAGATATGTGCACTCTGTAGGTGCTGTTTACAAATAAAATCACTTACATGTCACGGACTTCCATGGCCTCATCATAAAATTTGTGCGCCAACAGTGAGCGGATCACATGGTCGTGAACACTGCTGGATAATTCAATCCCCTTTCTTTGACATTCCTTCAGACTTTCGAAGGCTTCTGCAGAAACATCAAAAGGCAGAGAGTGACATAATGAGTGAGCTTTAATGTTGAGAATAGCCGCTTCATGTAATCTTCATTTAAGTGGATTATTTCTGTAATCTGTTTTCACAAAGGCAAAACACAGACGGCCGTGATGAAACAACTTAATTTCAATTCAAACTTGTTTGAACTTGCGCTAATAAGTGAAGCATTTCTCATTAATGAATCTCTCCTAAAAAAATAAACATTTTATTTATTTACTCATTTTTAAGTCCAGGTACCTGCATCTTGCATAGTCTCAGATACAGCTGACAATGAGGGGAACAGAAAGTGCTCTGCATTCCATCACTCAATTTAAATCAGACTTACTACATGCCAGCAAGCTCGTATAGACATCAGGGTGATAATGTTCAAAACAGACATTAAAGCCTTGTCCACACGTAGCAGGGTATCTCACAAAACGAAGTTATTTTTGTACAATTCGCCCTATCATCCACACGTAAACACAGACGTAGGACCGTAAAAATGATTATTTGTAAAAGCTCCGACTAAAGTGAAGATTTGGGAAAACTCCGGTTATGTGTTTGTGTGTGGAAGTGAATTCCGGAGATTTACACTCTCAAACGTCACTGCCATGCGACCCAAACATGTTGACGTCAAATGGGCGACCCGTGTTTACATTCAGAAACATGGATGCTCTCAAAGTGTTGGTATTGTCCATTGTCCAGGCGCTTTTTGTGTGCATATATTTGCAAGCCCAATTCTTGCTTCACGTTGAAGATCAGAGGCGAAGAAGCAGTATTCGGTCAGCTGTATTCAGCAATATTATGACCCTACGTCCACGTCCAAAGCATATTTTTCGGGCAAGGCGGCGTCGCCGATTTTGGGTCAGACCGGGACGCACTGCCAGCTGGTGGAAGAATTTTGAAAGGGAAGTCGTTCTCCCGGAGGAATGGAAAGAAAATTTCCGAATGTCTTGGTCCTTGCTCCTGTCCTTGTCGGAATTATTACGTCCTCACATCGAGGGGAAGACTACAGTCATGTGATCACCGGTTAGTGTGGTCAAGAAAGTTGCCCTGACACTGTACTACTTGGCTGATGAGGGAAGACTACGCAAAACCGCGAATGCATTTGGATTGTCCCGGAAGGTCATTTCAAAAACTGTAAGGCGGGTGTGTAAAGCTATAACAGTACACTTGGGACCATAATACATACAGCTGCCAAAAACTGAATGTGCAATGCAATCACTTGTTGCCGGTTTTGAACAGATGCATGGCCTTCCCCAGTGTTTAGGCGCTGTGGATGGCACGCATGTGGGGATAAAGCAACCGTCTGCAAATTGCACAGATTACCTCAACAGAAAGGGGAACTTTTCTTTAAATATCCAAGCCACTTGTGACTACAAATACTGTTTCATGGACGCTGTGGTCAAATGGCCAGGGAGCGTACACGACGCTCGTGTGTTTGCCAATTCTGCCATAAATGAGTTTTTCAAAAAAGAAAAAATTCCTCCTTGTCCAAGGCATCTGATTGACAACGAAGCACCTATTCCAGTGTACATTTTGGGTGACCCTGCTTACCCCTTACTGCCGTATCTAATGAAAGAATACGCTAACGGTGGAAGCACTGTTCAAGAACAATATTTTGGACTGTCTTTGTGCAGAGCGCGGATGGTAATAGAATGTGCATTTGGGAGATTAAAGGCCCGATTTGGTGCATTGAGGAGACCTATGGACATCAACCTTGAAGAACTGCCCTTTGTAATTTATGCATGTTTTGTGCTGCATAATTACTGTGAGGCTACAAAAGACTCAATAGATGACAACTGTGTTACTGAAGCTATTGAACATGACAGAAACAACCAGCCGGACTCAGAAGCAGATGTCAGAGGTGATAGCTTAACACATGAAGGCAAAAAGGTCAGAAGAGTCCTCACCCAGTATCTTGATCCATAAGAGACTGTGTTTTTGGCAGAGAGGCATTAAGAGAGCAAATATTAAGCTAAATTGAAAATACTTTTTCTAGGTTAGTGTTCAGGAGGAACCCGTCATAAAGTGTTTACATATATTGCAGAGTTACAATGCATTGATTTAATGCCATTTCAAATAGTTTAATTTTGTTTTTGAAAATATAAACACAGTGCATATCACTGAACATTTGACAGAAAATGTGCAAATAAGTAGTTAAATTCTAAATATCCAAAAACATACAAACCACCTGAAAGATGTCTTTTGAGCTCTGTGCAAATAAAATAGTTTCTTTCACACTGTTGTAACACTTTTCATTTGAACAAATGCCCTCAAAATTAGTCAAAGTGCTTCCTTAAATATAAAACAAAGTTAATATTTTTAAACCAAAACACCTGGCATGTTATTTAACATTTTTTACTTTCTGCCCGTAAAACTATAGGGAACAAAGAATTATTACATATCACTAAAAAGTGCTTGGGTGTATGAAAAACCTGTGAGCCCTGTGCTCGGAGAAGGTGTGCTGTAATGGGATGCATCATGTGCATTAGTGTGGATGTGATTCTGTTGTGTTTCTCTGATTGAAGATGAGTGGTTTGAGAATGAATGAAATGACGGGTGTGGGTGGTTTAACTGTAGAGATGGTGTGTGTGGATAAAAGTGCCCTCTTGCTTCATATGGCATGTAATGTGATTGTTGTGGTGAAGGAGCCTGAATGAAAAAACCCCTCAGCAATGGAAGTAGTGAGCATGTTGAGTGTATTTGTAATTTTTGTGAAGTTTTCATTTGCTTGTTTTTCTGAAGTTTCCAAAATGTCCAACAGTTTCTTTGCACATCCACGGTCCTCTTCAATGGCATTAGTCCACTGGGTCTCAGCTGGCAGTTTTCTCTTCAGGCGGTCATGCCGATGTCCCTTCAGTTGAGCCTGTACAAAATAATAAAAGTTAACATTATTTTACATTACCTACTGTGATATTTATGTGGGAAAAATTTATTTATTTTACAAATAACGTTAAGACTTTGTTTTAAAAACATGTTAAAAACAAAGGAGAAGCAAATACATACCTGAAGCAAGTCTCTCCTCTGTTTTACAACGGGTGCACTGCTCTCCTGCTCAGTGTCAGACACATCAGGGGGTTCTACGGTGGACTAGGGGGACGTAGCAGGCGACGGAACAGGGAGGCTATCAGCCAAGTCATTTGTTTCTATGCCCGACGCCATGGTTGTTGTTGCGGGTGAGCCGCCCCATATTTGTTCATTTTGCTCAAAGTAGAGAAGTACAACTCGACCATGACCACTCCTCCGTCCGCTGTCAACTGCAGAACGATATTTGCCCCTGACTGCCTTTATTTTCGTGGTCAATATAGCCCGAGTTAGCTCCCCCTGTCCATGCGGAAAATCTTCAGAGGTCTCTGCCGGATATTGTTCCGAAAACATGTTCAATATGTCCAAGTACTTGCTCTGGCAAGACTCCCAATCGACATTTTCCTGAGTTTTGTTAACTTTGTATTCTAAAACTACGTTTAGAAGTAATTCCAACTCCTTATCGGTCCACACGAATGAGGTTGGTGCCATGTTTTTAGTTTTTGCGTAAGTGACGACAAGAGATTGAGGCTCCTGATTGGATAGAATTTTAATCAGTACCGCCACCCAAAGGTTTGGCAGACTAATTACAACACATTTATACGGTTCGATGTGGATGGATTTTTTTTTTAAATGACGTAGTGTGGATGAAATTTTTTCCCCAAACGGAAAGGGCAAGATATTCGGTTTTACAAATACCCGACAACGTGTGTACATGGCCTAAATAGCATATCCAAAAATATCCCTTTGTCAGTGTAGTGATGCATCCTAATCTAAGGATTTTCCGGCTCTTTTCTGTGACTGTCACCAATAGAAAGCTGCTGCTCCTCATCGCCAGAGAAGCAGCATCTCATCAGCTTTCTCCTGCATGGGTGTGTCACAAGAGAGTCCAGACTGGGCCGTGTGTGTGTTCATGTTCCAGATACAGACTTCTGTAATGTATGTCATGAAAGCAGAAAAAGCTATTTCAGGCCCAAGTAGACACAAAAATGTGAGGGTTTGAGGTTGGTCCACGGGAATGGCAAAAATGTTTAACTGTAAAAGCTAGTTAAAAATCAAATAAGACTCCTTTAAATATTCATGATGTCAATCAAGTAGTTCTGTCATTAACGTGTTTTCCCCGAGTGGCAACCTCAACGAGGCAACTGTGGAAGGCAGTTCGCTGAATGGCCACTTGAGGGCTGTCTCAAAGAGAGAATCATGGAATCTCAGGTTAAAATCCCAAATTTTACAGCAGAAAGAAACATGCTTACAGCCTGGAACTACAAGCAGGTTTGGTCTCTACAGCTAGTTTCCTGGTTCAGGACAACTGTACGGGGATGGGGACAGGGGGATTTTTCTATAACCCAAAAGTTTAAGTGATTTAAAGCCACAAAGTTATGAATAATTACGGGTGCGGTCTCTGAGTGACACCGAGTGTGCCGTTTCCAGGGCCCCACTAGCTGCCGTGGTCTCAACCACGTTAGTCCTTTCTGAGAACTTTTTTTTAAACAAATATCTGAGATAATACAACTTGTGCAGTTACTTGTGCTAACAAAACAATCTACTAAGTCAGTGTTAATTTAATTTGTATGTTAGCACTGTTAGCACTAATTAGCAGGTAGGGCCAGAGGTTACGTACAATAAGAAAGGCAATTAACCTAACAAATTTTTATTATTACCACTGAACATAAAATGCTAGAATCTGTTAGACCTTAACAAGCATCAACTCTACAGTTATCGATCAAATTGCAGGGGAGGCAAGAAGTGACATACTGATTGTCATCTGTACAGATAGTATAACTGCTGATGGCAACGCCGCAGTCATGTTATGTGGGAACATCCATGATATCCCTACTGGTGGGGCAACTGTTCCGATATTAGCTGTACATAATTCGTGCAAAATTTCTGCATTCCCTATGAGATGTTGGAGTACATCGGGTCAGGCCAGTCGTAGGGGGCAAAAAAGAGATAATCCCCTCCCAGTGTGAAGTGCAGTGTAAATACATTTTGATGAATTATTGCCCTTTATTTAGACAGAGTTCAAGTTCTTTTCAAAACCTGCTGCAAACGCAAGTACTTGGGACTAGTTTCTGTAACCAGAACCTGGTTCCTGTGATGTAGCTTTAAATGGAAATTTGACAGCATTAGTGTGAAACTGTCATGAAGGGCCAAGACTTTGCAGGTTTTCCTTGCAATCAACTGTCCTAGCAGGTGGCTTTACTGAGGAGCGCTTCTCCTCGTCTTAAAGTCCTGATCCTCTGTGAACTCACCTGCAGAGGTGATCGGTTGCTAGGAAAACCTGAATCATCTTGGCTCATCATGCCCACCATTGTTGAGACTCCAGTTTCACCCCATAAACATTTTTTTTTTCAATTAACTAGTTAATGTGCTTTACAATGATGCATCACAGTCACCCATTCATACACACGTGCACACTGAGTGTTCAACTGCATGCTACAAGCACCTTGGGAGATTAAGGACCTTGCTGAATAGTTCTTCAATTGTGACGGGAACTGAACAGAGGATCTTCTAGTCACCACCTTCACAGATTAGTTCAGGTGTATGTAACGTGCAAACACCCACGCTGAGATGTCCTGCAGCTTACCTTTGGCTTTGCCTTTCTTACATAGTGCCAGTATAGAAATCTGGTAAAGTTGAACATTTTTCACTGGCTCACTCTCCTCCTTCCCAGCATCTTGACTGTACCAGGTCTGCAGAGAATACACACAGAGAACCCAGATAAAACACACTCTGATGTAGCCATCACAACACAGCTATATTAACACTATAGTACAAGTCTGTATGCATGTTCAGCTATGTGCACACAATGAGGTGGAGTTTGTCTGTGCATGTGTGTGTTTGTGAGACAGTGCAGCAACGCTGCGCATGCAAGGAAGGGTTCCCAAATGCGCCGTCACCCGTGTAGCTGTGAGGAGAGGGGGTTAAAATGTATCAGCTAGGGGCAAATTAGGTCTGGCACCCCAGGGGATGAAGAAGCGTTTGTGCGTTTGTATGTGTCCAAGTGGGGGTGTCAACCCAAGAGCCCTGGGGGTCATCAAGTTCATCGCTCCAGGCAACAACAATCACTTCCTGACGCATCACACGGCCCATTGGAGCACACTTAACGGTGCAAACCAAAGTTGAGGAGAAAAAAAAATAAAACTCTTGCAAAGAACACAGGAGACGCAAATTTTACATTAAAATTTTTTTAAACCCTTCTACCCAATGCCATCAGATAAATTTTCACCCATTTCATTTTTATTTTGCACAGCACGGTGTAGCGTAAATACCACAGTGACCAGCTGCAACCATATGGTGGCATTTAGCTGATTGATAAATTAGTCTGGCACGACAGATTTATGGACAGATCAGGCTGCAATTCCTTTCACAAGCTGACATGTCTGATTGACCACACTTCAGATCAGAGTTGCAATCCAGTTTTCTTTGCATGTAATAAACAGAGAGTTAAAATGGGGGGCATCGTGTGGAGTGGGGGTGGCCTGCTGCTGCATGGAGTCGACATGTAAAATTACTTTTTGTCAGGGTGCTTCTTGAGGGTCATTCTTGTGAGAGATAAAGGCATTTATTCAGGTTTTCCTATTTGCAGTGCTTATTAAAACGGCATATAGCACAGTGTGCTCAAGGGATGCTCAGTTCTCACCACTAACTATTCAAATTCTGTATAACTATAGTTTACTACAGTAAATGTTCCGTGTTGGACATGAAACGTGTCACATTTGTGCACTGTTCAATAATTAATTGATAAGAGTTTTTTTTGTTTTTGCACATTCTTCTCTGGAGAACTTCTCCACATCCAGCAGACTGGTTGGGACCTTCATTTACTGTATTTTACAGAATATAAGTTGCATTGGAGTGTAAGTTACACACTTTTTTCTGTATGTGGAATTCACTTTTTAACACCGCCTTTCCCTGAAGGCATGCTTAACAATGGAGAGGAAGTCTGTGTAGCACATGTGCACACCACAGCATATGCAGTTACTTAACATAATGACTTAAATTCTAAAAACATAAGTCCAGCTGACTTTTTTCTAATTTAGCTATTTTAAATGAGCTCTTTAATTAGGGATTTTTGTGCATTGTTGAAGTGCAGTTTCATTATTCCTGTTTATTATTTTAATATTAGAGTTTATTTTGTTGAGTGATTTGATTCCTGGGAAAGCCCTATATTAGTAGTTATTATTATGAAAGAATGAGTGTTTTTTTTTTTGCTATGCAAATCACACCAGAGTAAATGTTGGAGGGCCTCCGAAACTAGTACAATACACACACACACACACACACACACACACACACACCTTCAACCGCATAGTCCAATAAAGGGCCGCGGGGGGCTGGAGCCTATCCCAGCAGTCATAGACATCCAGGACAGGACACCATTCTGTCACAGGGCACTAGTACAATAAATAAATAATAAAAACCCAGGGACTAGTGGAAAATACGATACTTTTCAGGCGTATTTAATGGGAAATTTTTCTCTCAAAAGTATACAAGCATTTAGACAGAGATGATTTTTTTATGATTTTAATTCAGTACGCCACCATAATGAAGCTGGAAAAATGCAACAGTGATCAAAGTGTAGACATTCAACTTTAATTCAAAAACGTTTAACAAAAATATTGCATTAACCATTATAGAAGTGGAGCCATTTTTTTTTTATCCACAGTCCTTAAATTTTCTGTGTCTAAAATACTTTGCAGCCATTAACTTCTGCAGCCCATGGATTTCACAAAACCTGTACTGAACCTTTCTTCCATTGCCACATGTTTTTGGATCCTTCTACCTTCAGTTTTATCTTCAGTCAGAAAAGAGCACACACAGGTGACTGAACTGGCCTGTGAAAAATATTCAATTTCTTTGCCTTGGGAAGGTCTTGGGTTGCTTTGGCTATATGTTGCGAGTCATTATCCACCTGCACTGTGGATCTCTGCAGACGTTTGTGAGGAGCAGACATATCCTCACAAACTTCAAAATTCTAAATTATGGAAGTACCACAATTAGTTTTTGATTTTTTGTGAAATATTTGTTGCCCAATAAAAGGCAGATTGGTGGGAAGAATATGTGGCCATGTAATATGTAATACAGGCAAATCTGATAAATGTGAAGATGCTACATTTAATGGATTTACCTACAAGTACTGAGGATGAAAACGTGTGCAGGCACCTTTGTAATCTTGTAACACAGCCTGCAGTGATAGTCCTATGGGAGTCTGGCCCTAGTTTGCTTACTTTAGACTGGTTTCTATCTAAGTGACCTCACGCTCCATCAGTCTGATGTGTGTTACCGAGATGCACCATGACACATCGAGCGTTTTACCTCAGACAGCTGGAACGGCACCTCCTTGTTATTGGCCTTCAAGATATCAGCCAGCAAGCTCATGGTGCTCTCCCTGGGAACAACGTTCTCCTCTTGCATCTTTGTCCACAATGCTTCCGCCTTCTGCCAATCATTTTTATTCTCTGAAAGAAACATCAAATTAAGGCTGAGATAAAAGCAAAATCCATTATTTTTTAGGTCAATCCAAATTTCATATTTAGGTTGTACCAGACAGTGATTTCTGAACATTTAGACAAGAACACACACACACACACACACAAAAGAGCATTGCTTCCCCAGAGATCAAAGGTCACAGAGCACAGAATAAAAGGGAGGCAAGACCTCATGTTTAAAATCTGCACACTCTAACTTGAGAAAATTGAAGCTTGAAGATATTTACTGTAAAGCTGAAGGAGATATCTGAACATCTGATCTCGGTCACACTCAAACAGCTTCGCTGTCATCTCCACCATCTTCTCCAAGGCCTCCGTCTGCAGACAAACAATCGATTTTTTCACCCCACACTTGGTTTATCTTTACTCTTTTTTATTTCAGCCTTGTATATGTGTGCAGTTTTGTTACCTTTTTGGCAGCGATGCATTTCTCTGCAAACCAATTTAGGCGTCCTTGCACTGCCCTCAGCCCCGGGGTCTTACACAAACAACAAAAATAAACAAAAAGCGACAGAGAATTGGAGAAAGAACAACAACAACAAAAAAACATAACACCAACATAACATCAAACTAGCTAGACACAAACAGTTTCAGGTCAGAATGAATCTTCAAATTCAAGCTGGTCAGGCCCAGGAGAATACTGCTAAGATGGTCCATAGACCCGGCTAACAGTAAGAATTCTAGACATATAAAAAATATAAATGTAAAAAAAAAAAACTGCTCGATAGAATATTTGATAGTTTCTGAAATGTTTTAAATAACAGTCAGGAAAAGTGCATCAAGTTTGGCTGCATGAACAAGCTTCATGCATGTTCCCGCCCTCCCTTGTCAATAGCCAATCACATTTCCTAATAATGGAGTGACTGTGAGTGGCACATAGGCACCCAATCACTTAACAGGTCAAAAGACAGCCAAAAGTTCCCAGGGCCACACGGAACACTGATCCATATAGCTTAAAACACCAATAAAAACATGAGTTCATTTAATTAATTAATTTATTTGTTTTAAATCAGCTTTTGTTTTATGTGTTAAATCCTGGGCTTCCCAAACTAACAGCCCCTGATTCAGAGATGGGAGTAAGTCACCATCAACTCACTCTCAAGTCATGAATCAGCAAGTCCCAAATCAAGTCTCAAGCCATAATGACCACCAATTCTTTGCAAGCTGACGTGAGACTTGACTTGGGACTTGCAGATTGGTGACTTGAGAATGACTTTACAGTGACTTACCTGTGCCATGATTTATACTCAGGGAAACACCTTAATCACCTTGAATACATAGTTTTTCAGCAACTCCTCAAAAAACAAAACAAAAAATGGTCCAACATCACCTGCTACCTTAAAGGATCCATAATTATTGATAGACTGAAATGCAACATCCCATTGTGAAACAGTTCAGTTATATCTCCCAGCCCTGACTGTTCCCTGGCATTAATAAAGGTTTAGACAAATTTGTTTTAAGTTATTCATGAAGAGCCACATTCGTCACCAGAATCGGTTACATTTATGAAAAACAAACTCCACATTAAAAGCAAAAACATGACTTCCCTTGAAGGATTCCCATATTCATCTGTTGCCACATATGAGATGAGATCTGTGAAATCTTGTAAAGAAAAGCAAGATAATGCTGCCAGTAGAAACCTCATCCAAACCTGATGTGTGCAATTCTGAAATTAACACGCATCATGCAAAAGGATCCAGATCTTTTAGTCTAACTACAGAAAGGGGCTGAGCGCGGGCCGTCACGTAGCAGCTGATACAGACTGATCATCACATTTGTGTAGCTAAGATTCAATCCGATACCGGGTGACTACACTATTATTATAAGAAATCAGTGATCAAAATTTCATTAGTCTCTCTGAGCTTTGACGCAATCTGAATAAGACCAGTGATTGAGAGATCTCCCTCCCCTCTTCCAGTTAATCTGACTGAAAAGAAAAAAAAAAGTGACCTACCAGGAAGTTAATCTGAACGGAGATCAACGGAGCTCAACCCCCGATGGCCTCTTTGATGGGAGCACATCATACCACGAGAGGGAGAGAAAGTCCAGAAAAGACAGACTTCATCCCTTTCTCTCAAAATCCCTCCTTTCCTCTTTCAATCCCCACTTTTCTCAATCTCTCCCTCTTTGTCCAAATCCCCTCCAGGCCTCTTCCTTCTTTTCCTCTCCACCCATCCCAGGCGAAGGCATTATGTTCTTACCCAAACAGCCAAAGGGACAAATTAAAATGTGTTGCACACTCGCTCGCCGTCTGTCTAATCTTCTTAGAGACTAAGGCCCCGGTGCAAGTGCTCCATCTTTTTTCCCTCAGATTCCTTTTACTTGGTAAAGTCTTGTGGGCTCAAACACACAAATATATATCTTTGGGATGCTGAACCAGTCAGGATAAATCTCCCTAATCTGGGCAGAAACACAATCCACAGAAATAAGACGACAGATTTACACATGCATAAGGGGATCAGAAGAACACACACACACACACACACACACACACACACACACACACACACACACACACACACACACACACACACACACACACACACACACACACACACACACACACACACACACACACACACACACACACACACACACACACACACACACACACACACACACACACACAAAGAAGGAAAAAACAGCACAGGCACTCTCACTTTCAGAAGGGGAAAATGGAAAATGGACAACTAGGTCGGATTACCGAGACAACCTCTGGACAAATACACAAAGCATTACAGCACACCAACCTGCTTCTTTCGGAACTTTGTGTGGCCTTTTCAACATTTACTGCGTTCTCCGTCAGCTTGCCACATAAGACAGAACAGACCTCTTCTCACCTCCACTTAACAAAACCTCTCCATCTCATTTCCTAATGTTATAATTCCACTCATCGTCTGACCACTTAATGTGAAAACACACATCCCCACAATCCTCTACCCAACACTAAAAACACATAATGGCTCTTTAGTAACACTGTCCAACCTTTGCGATCTCACAAACACACACACACACTGCAATAATAGGTGCCTGGACACCTGACAATCCTCTACCCAACTACAACCATTTACTGTGAAATTGGCCACCTTTCTCCATCATTACACTTAATTAGCCATGATTAATTATCTGTCAATTATACCAAACACAGCCTAAAGAGAGACACCATTCTGGACTGCCACTTGACTCTGACTGGGGGTAAAAAGTATCTGTGTGGGCATATTTGAGTGATAGATAACATCTGCTGTAACCACATCAGTTGAACACAACATCCACCATCAAGCATGTATATTAATTCAGTGAAACAAGTGAACTTGATGTGCACAGCGGCTGAATGAAAACTTGAAGAGCATGTAGGAAATGTTCATGTAATCATCCTCTGAACTGTCTAAAAGAAAACTCGCTATAAAACTGATGATTGGTATCAACAGTAATTCTTATGTTGACACTCACTGGTCACTTTATTAGGTACACCTGTTCAACTGCTTGTTAACACAAATGGCTAATCAGCGAATCACATGGCAGTTTACATTTTGGCATCTAGACGTGGTGAGGACGACTTGCTGAAGTTTGAACAGAAATGGGATTTAAGTGAGTCTGAGTGTGTCACAGTTGTTGGTGCCAGACACACTGGTCTGAGAATTTTAGAAACTGCTGATCTACTGGGATTTTCACAAACACACAACTATCTCTACGGTTTAAAGAGAATCGTCCAAAAAAAAAAAAAAGAGAAGATATCCAGTGAGCGCCAGTTGTGTGGACATAAATGCCTGGTTAATGTCAGAGATCAGAGGAGAATGGGCAGACTGGTTGAGTGGGTGACTGCACAATGTCATCATCTCAATATGGACCAACATCTCTGAGGACTGTTTCCAACATCTTGTTGAAACTATGCCACAAAGAATTAAGACAATTCTCAAGGCAAAAGGGGGTCCAACCTGGTACGAAGAAGGTGTACCTAATAAAGTGACTGGTGAGTGTAGTTTGCCAATTCCAATTTAATTTACACAGTGCAAAAACACAACCCGTGTCCCCCCCCAAAAGCACTAACCACAAGTAAGGTCTTACCCACCCCTCCGAGCAAGCACAGTGGTGACAGTAGTAAGGGAAAACTTCCTCAGTTGTTCTGATTACAGGAAGAAACCTCAAGCACATCATTCAGCAGGGTGACCATCTGCAGTGGCCATAACACCAATAACAAAACAACAAAATAAAGCAAAAGCACAACAAAGAACTCACAACTGCTGTAGCAAAGCAACCATATAGATGTTGAGTCCAGTTATTACAAAGACTGATGATTCAAAAGACAACCAAGAGGTGAAGTGCAGAGTCCCAGTAAAATGGACGACAACAATTCAAAGTATGTGATTTTCACTCTTTTTTTTAATGTGACCCATGTGAATGTAATTACCAAGCCCCAACCTCCAGTCTTGACAACTGTAGCAAACACAGAAGTGGCAAGTCATTCCCCATAGACCCCAATGACCCCAATAACAGCCTGGCATGCAATGCAACCAGTCTGCTCTATGTAAGCCTGAGATCATGAGGTCTCAGAAGCTACACAGAGTGGCTCCTGGTTAGCACTTGGCAGGGTTCTCAGCAGAAATTTTTTTCTCAGTGTAATGGCATGGGAAAAAAAATAACCGTAAAAAAACAGGGGTGTGGGGGATGCTTAGGCTTCATCCCCCGAAGTTTTTGCATTATGGGCTTATAAAGGGCCTTCTTTGTTAGTCTAAATAAATATACCAAAATCTGATGTCCAGTCAGAAGAAGAGAACATCTCTGTTTCAAAATGTGAGGAAAGTGTTTCCAAAAATGTCACCAATTTGAAGTCGAAGCTGCAGAGGAGATATTCATCTCGTTAAATGTGCTTAAAGTCCAGCTCACCTGTCGTCTCTGGAAACTCACACCTGCTGCTACGCTTCTAAATAAAACAAAAGCTCTTCAAACAGCAACTATTTTATTATTTCAGAAAAACCTTTTCCTTATTTTAAAATTAAATGAAAGTATCAGTCATCATGGTTTTAATTTACAGACAAACATCAAAGATTTCTAAAGATTTTTTTTTTTACTTTAAGCTATTTTAATTACAAGTTATTTAATGTAAGAAAAAAATAAGGATTTTCTTGAATAAACTGCTGTGTATAAATTAGCAGTTCTGATGTTCCTGACACACATCTACACTGGTCTGTGTTTTGGCCTGATGCCTTGTTTCTTTTGGTTTTAAAGTAAGGCTGTAACAAAGATGAAAAAAAAAAAAAAAAACCTATGGTTTTACTTCACAATTTGGTACTCAAAATGCAGGCAATGGTGTTTCAGAGCGTTATAAATTTAAAAATCTAGCAGGGGAAGCTGGCCCCGGTCTCCCCTATCCTGCAGCATTTGGCACGCGGCTCGCTGCGAGTAGAACTTTAGCGGCTGCAGAACTTTCCCCCCAGCGCTCCGCGTGATGCAAAAGAACTTTAGTGGCTGTACGAGAACTTTCCCCCAAGAACTTTTCCCATACGCGCGATGATCCACGCCAGAGAACCTTTGTTCACTGTCCCATGGTAAATGCACTTCATGAGGAACAGAAAAAAAAAAAAAAAAAAAACTACAGTGTGAAACGGTGGACGATTTTCTTTTCTTGCCCACAATAACAGACGATAGTCCGGTAGAGACTTTAATCAGCAGAAAAGTGAGTCACGATTGACATCTTTAAATGGGTTTGACTGAGGGTGATGAAAAAAAAAAAAAAGATCATTTCTGTAGGTTGATTTTGGACCCACTGCGGGTCCAAAATCAGTAATGATCATCATTTATGATCATCAGAAATGATCATTTTCCCATTACACACCCTTGGAAACAGCATAATGGCCCAACTGCAGCGTAATTTTTTTCATGCAGGAGCGTAATGGGTTGTTACGCTGTGATAATGCTGGTGAGGACACTGCTTGGTTGGGAGACCTTCTCAGGAGACAAGGGACTGTGTCTGTTTCTCCAGGAAAACTGGAGTTGCATCAGAAAGGGCAGCTGGTGTGAAACTTGTGCCAAATCCCAATGCAGATCTGTGCTGGATCCACTGTGGGGACCCCGTACAAAATGGGTGCAGCTGAAAGTCCAACAACAGACCGGCACACAATACGGATTACGTCTCGATAGCTAGTTTCCTCCTTCATGAAAACGGTATGACTTAAAATATCTTAAACTCTTCAGTTTAAGACATTTTAAACCGTAAAGTTATGATTAATTAGAGGTGTGGTCACTGAGTGTCAGCTAGTGTTTGCCGGCGAGCTGTGTCCAGAGCCACACTAGCAGTGGCCGCCAGTTGTTGTGGACCAACAGTGTCTGGCTTTTGAGGATTTTATGACAATTATCTATATTATAATAGCCAAGTGGCCACTGTGTGCGTACATGCACATGTATGACTTCAATCACAGACAAACTGGGGAGAGCTGACACTTGCCATTTGGTATGCTTCTGTATTTTGGGTCAAAGCTGAATGCTGCTAAAACAGAAAGTTGACAGGTCAAATTGTTTTGGAGAAATTAATGATTTTAGCTAACCAGTAAACAATGGAAGTTGTGCTGCAATGCACTATGGGAGTTCAGAGTTTTGGGGTTTTAAATGTTATTGTGGTTGATGTTAGTTTAACAGTGTTGTTAGTAGGGATGGGTATCGAGAACCGGTTCCTTTCGGGTATCGTTAAGAAATGATTCGATCCACCGACATCAATAACCTTTTTACTTAACGATTCCGTTATTGGTCCTTCACAGTGGCTGTTGTTTTTGGGGGTGTTTGTCAGGAAAATTATAATTTCTCTACATTGATTACAGACCCGCTACAGGGTCTGTAATAAACTTTTCTGCAGCGCGGCTTTGCTTTGAACCTTGAACCAATCGAAGCAGTGATTCGCAGATCGAAGCAGTGCTTCGATTATTGCTTCGTTGATTAATTTTTTTCTTTCGCTTCCCCCGCTAAAACCCTAAAGAGCATATGGCTGTGAGTATTATTTACCTTTTTTGTGTTAAACCGACCTGTTATGGTTTTCTGAAACAGTTGATAGATGTATTTTATAACTTAAAAACGAGACCGATGCTAACACGTTAGCATGTCTATGACATTTTCAATGTTAAGTTAGCATTAAGCAGTTGCAGCTGTCAAGCGTTTGTTGTTGTAAAAGAGTCAAATGTATTACAAATTGTAATATTTTTAAAATTTTGTTTATATATTATTAATAATAGCAAGCACAACAATAATAGTAATAATAACTAATCTAATGATTATATACAATTTTAGAGAAAGAGACAAAAAGAACCTGAATAAAAACACAACAGAAAATATAAAACCAACTAACAATGAACATACAAATATAAATAAATACATACATAAATACAGAAATAAATAAATGTTTCCTGTGAACACCTAGTGACTCTCACACCTCCATTTCATCCCTGTCTTATTTAAATTTAATGACAGTTTGTTTCGGTCAAACCATATTTTCAATGTGTTAATTTCTTCAGTGATTTCCTCCAGAACTATGTGCCAAGCTTGAAAACTGCTGCATCCTAGTAAGAGCCGAATACTACTGGAATGAATCTGAATAAGGAAAGTTGGGGGGGTTTTCTCACCAAAATGGATGCTGCACTCACTGCAGTTTATTGTCTGGAATAGTCCCAGATTGCATTTCAAAGCTTCTAGAATTCAAACATTTTCGTGCACGTGGTGTTGGGGGGTAATTTTGGGTTTCAGCTTTTTTTGTTTTCACTACTTTCATCCCTGAATATATGAAATCGTGAGTCACTTTTGTGCGGATTAAAGTTAGCAACTGGGACTCCTGTCTTGTTGCGAGAAAGAAACGAGAATCGTCCTCCATTCTGTTCATACAGCTCCAAACGCTGCGCGGCTCTCTGCAGAGTCACGTTGGAATGATAGAGTCCAGTAGGAATTAATAACTTCAAAGCGAAACACCGTTTTGTTTATTTATATTTATGTCCAGAGATCAAGAATACAGTGACCAATTTCATATTTATTATTTACTTTAAGACTCAATGAAATACACAGAAAACCTGTAAAGCCTACTTTTAGTACAAAATTCACAAGAGGTATCGATAAGGGAAATCGATAAGGAATCGGATCGATAAGCAGAATCGATAATGGCATCGATAGATAAAATCTTATCAATACCCATCCCTAGTTGTTAGTGTTACTGATTTATTGTGTTTTGTAGTTCAATTGGTTGAGTCAGTTTAGTTAAGTGTCATGTTGCCGATAACATGAGCGAAAAGTGTATTGCGTTTGATGTCTTCCGCCACCATCTCTGTGCTTGTCTAAAATTAGAAGCACCTGCTTGCAGCAGAATCCGGAAAGATTAAAAAAAACAAAAACAAAAAAAAACTGTCCATATGTGCATGCGTGCGTATAACTTTGATCACGGACAAACTGTGGAGAGCTGACATTTGACATTTGGTATGCTTATGTATTTTGGGTCAACAATGAACGCTGCGAAAACAGAACATTGATAGGACTAATTTTTTGGAGAAACTATGGATATTAGTTAATGTTGCTAATTACATTCTGGACTAACATGCCATTCCAGCAGGGGATGGTAAATCATCTTTATATTAAAAGCGTGAATGTGTGATTTTATTTAGTAAGTTCAATATAAGTACATAATATAATTGTAAATATGTTAAAAATACATGGATGACAAGAAAATGAAAACATTTTCATTGTGGTCCATTTAAAAATCAAATGACAAAATAATAATAATAAGAAGAATAATAGTGTGTATATGATAAGAACCTCAACAATTTATAAATACATCAAGACTGTAAATTAACATTTAAAAATTATGTAATTAAGAGGAAATAAAAGAGTTGATTTCTTGTAAAAACTACTGAGGTCTAAGATCTAAGGCTGTAAAAACATTCTGGACTCGCACATTAATTCAACTCATCATAGAAACTTTCACAATTTATTACCACCCTTGAAAAATGTCAGTTATCTATTTTATAAACACTACCCAATTTAGAGCCCATGGATCCCCACAGGTAACGCGCTAGTCTGACATAATATGACTTGCTGTGTGGTTAATTATACAAACAGGCTATCTAAGAAGTGTGTGCTCCAGTATTTCCACTGAAAGAAATTTTAACTATTTAATTTGTATGTTAACATTTTTATTAAATGTTTTCAATTAAAGCTAAAAGTCTACAGTACAAGCATATCTTGGCTGTTCCATTTTGACTCCATAACGGTAGTGTGCAGAGGCAACATTACAAAAATTGGGCCACTGTCCAAACTCTGACAGACCTGAGTGAATACGTGATTGACCAATCTCACAAACACACACGATTGTCTTATAGCTATAAGCAGAATAACAGCCACACAATGTAACAACAGTGAGGGACAGCGGGATAATATTTACGAGGTTTAAGCAGGATAAATCCTTCACTGGTACACAACAGGATGTATCAGAGAGACAGGGAGGTAAATTTTCCCCTGTCCAACAGTTTTAGTCTCATCCTCTGATATTATAATGGCCTGAATCTCTTGTTCTAATGTCAGGCTCAGCCTTCTATCCATGTATTCATCAGCCTCTGTACAAATATCTGGTCTTACAGTTTCACCCATGTGGGGGGTTGGATCATACATCTGCGTCTCTATAATACTTTACAGGATTTATAACAGGACTTAGATTGCCAAAAAGAATCCTAAAATATTCACATCGGTTAAGCTGTAACAACACAAATACTACATCATGAGTCAGAGATGCACCTTTGAAGGGTGAAGGTGACACCTTTGAGTGTTTACAATAATTTATAATAAAGTTATCCACTTATGTTGAGAATCTATATTTACACTCTGGTCCACATCAGAGTTTATCATAACAGCTATTCGAGAAACTTGCATACTCTATATATGTTAAACTGATGTGCATGTTAAAGTTTTAAAGTTTTTTAGTTAACCGGTCACTCATCTGCTCCGTCCCTCGGTTCTTTGATATGAGAGATTACCTCAATGATCTTTTGAGCTTCGTTGTAGCGACCCGTTTCCAAAAAAGCGAAGAACAGGTCATACAGCATGGCCCTTTCGCCTCGCACATGGGTAACAAAGTCCATTGCTGAGGAAAAAGAAAGCCAGAGAAACACAACCCACTCAATGTAAAGCAAACATTTCAATTGCCAAACAAACCTGCATAGGCAACATCTATTTATCAACACTGATATTAACTATTTTCCAGACAATAAATTACACTGGAGTATTACCTGCATCTGCCCAAAAATGGTGGAGGTGTGGAGTGGACATATACAGCTGGCAACACTCAACAAAAATATAAACGCAACACTTTTGGTTTTGCTCCCATTTTGTATGAGATGAACTCAAAGATCTAAAACTTTTTCCACATACACAATATCACCATTTCCCTCAAATATTGTTCACAAGCCAGTCTAAATCTGTGATAGTGAGCACTTCTCCTTTGCTGAGATAATCCATCCCACCTCACAGGTGTGCCATATCAAGATGCTGATTAGACACCATAATTAGTGCACAGGTGTGCCTTAGACTGCCCACAATAAAAGACCACTCTGAAAGGTGCAGTTTTATCACACAGCACAATGCCACAGATGTCGCAAGATTTGAGGGAGCGTGCAATTGGCATGCTGACAGCAGGAATGTCAACCAGAGCTGTTGCTCGTGTATTGAATGTTCATTTCTCTACCATAAGCCGTCTCCAAAGGCGTTTCAGAGAATTTGGCAGTACATCCAACCAGCCTCACAACCACAGACCACGTGTAACCACACCAGCCCAGGACCTCCACATCCAGCATGTTCACCTCCAAGATCGTCTGAGACCAGCCACTCGGACAGCTGCTGAAACAATCGGTTTGCATAACCAAAGAATTACTGCACAAACTGTGAGAAACCATCTCAGGGAAGCTCATCTGCATGCTCGTCGTCCTCATCGGGGTCTCGACCTGACTCCAGTTCGTTGTCGTAACCGACTTGAGTGGGCAAATGCTCACATTCGCTGGCATTTGGCACGTTGGAGAGGTGTTCTCGTCACGGATGAATCCCGGTTCACACTGTCCAGGGCAGATGGCAGACAGCGTGTGTGGCGTCGTGTGGGTGAGCGGTTTTCTGATGTCAATGTTGTGGATCGAGTGGCCCATGGTGGCAGTGGGGTTATGGTATGGGCAGGTGTTTGTTATGGACGAAGAACACAGGTGCATTTTATTGATGGCATTTTGAATGCACAGAGATACCGTGACGAGATCCTGAGGCCCATTGTTGTGCCATACATCCAAGAACATCACCTCATGTTGCAGCAGGATAATGCACGGCCCCATGTTGCAAGGATCTGTACACAATTCTTGGAAGCTGAAAATGTCCCAGTTCTTGCATGGCCGGCATACTCACCGGACATGTCACCCATTGAGCATGTTTGGGATGCTCTGGACCGGCATATATGACAGCGTGTACCAGTTCCTGCCAATATCCAGCAACTTCGCACAGCCATTGAAGAGGAGTGGACCAACATTCCACAAGCCACAATTGACAACCTGATCAACTCTATGCGACAGAGATGTGTTGCACTGCATGAGGCAAATGGTGGTCACACCAGATACTGACTGGTATCCCCCCCCCCATAAAACAAAACTGCACCTTTCAGAGTGGCCTTTTATTGTGGGCAGTCTAAGGCACACCTGTGCACTAATCATGGTGTCTAATCAGCATCTTGATATGGCACACCTGTGAGGTGGGATGGATTATCTCAGCAAAGGAGAAGTGCTCACTATCACAGATTTAGACTGGTTTGTGAACAATATTTGAGGGAAATTGTGATATTGTGTATGTGGAAAAAGTTTTAGATCTTTGAGTTCATCTCATACAAAATGGGAGCAAAACCAAAAGTGTTGCGTTTATATTTTTGTTGAGTGTAGGTATAGAACACTTAACCATTTTTCTCAGTAAATATATTTCTAAAGGTGCTACTGATATGAACTTTTCAGATGTCTCTAACAACCTAAATAATCCACACATACAAAGAAATCAAACTATAGATGCCCATAAATTATGTGTAATAATGTGAAATGACAAGAAAAAAGTATTGAACACCTGAAAAAAAGAGAGGCGTAAAAAGGTATGGAAAACCAAGACACCAGCCGAAATCTATCAGTAATTCGAAAACAGCCCTGGGCCTTCACAGTGTAAATTAATATCAAAAGATTCAGTCTCAGCTAATGGCCTACAAAAAGGTGTCTCGTTACCAAGGTGCCACACAAGAAACATTAGTTTTAAGAATAGTTTGGACCATGTATCATGCTTAGTTACCACGTTACGGGGTAACATATGTCACATGTCACAGTCCAATGGACGTTGACCTTGTTTGTCCTTTACTTTGGAGACCAAGCATTCAACATTGTCAAAACTATTCCATTTATTAATTCTATTAGCTCAACCAATAATTTGCATCACTTTTACCAAAATTGGAGCAACTTTAACTTTTGACTCCTGCACAATCTGAAATTGACCTTTGTCACCATTCTTGCTGTATTTACCCCATAACTCCATAAAGATTCAATCACAGATAGGCCAAACTATACCTTTTTGGAATCTTTATGATCAGACAAATAATGTAGTATAGGATTCAATGAGATGGGAGCATTTTAAAATTTTGACGCCTGTACAATTCTTCTATTGACCCCACCTGGCTGCTTGTTCTAAATTCAAGTGGCCAGTCCTTTCTTTCAAAAGAGTAATGTCTAAGGTGTATTTGTGCCAAATTTGGTGTTTGTATCACCATTGGAAGGATTGTTTCAGTTATCTGCTGTACAATAAAAAAAACACACTGCGGGAAAGGAAACGACAGGATGACTCAGTCAACAAAGGAGAATAGTGTAAAGTATGTGGTGTCCACACTACTTTCAGCTTAAATAGAACATCTTTAATTTAACAGGAGCAGTGGACATAATAGGAGCGAAAAGGTACACATACAGAGAGACACAGACAAGGCAACTTTGTTGTGATTTGGCACTATATAAATGAAAATAAATTGAAATCGAAATTGACAGACTTTTTTTCCTCTCTTTTGTGCTACCATTGCATGATGTTTCACTGAAATCCACCAACTGGTTTTGGAGGAGTTGCAGTCACGAAATCAGTATCCTATGATACATCAACTAACTACCTCCTCTTTATGAAGTCGGACCAGAATTATTTTCCTTAATCCACCCCCCCACCCCAAAACATCTGTTTCGCTGGGGGGTACCTTACTGGGTGACACAAAGTAAAATAGAAAATGATCTGCTGTCATTTCTGCTTTTATTATTAGCTTCTGAGGAAGCTTGGCAGTTTATGTTTTCTCCCAAACTTGTAGTATTAAAGGAATAAAAAGTACATCATTCCTCTCTCCTGCTTTAGAAGCTACTGGGAGACAATTATTTGTCATTAAGCTCCACTAGATGGTACTGAGATAGAGGCTGACTTCTGTCAAACAATGGCAGAAAAAGTTATTGGGATGGGGGTGGGGGGCTGTAGGGCATGAGGTCTGAACCTGAGGGTCAGTCACCTTCAGTGAGTTAGAAAAAGGGTGGGGTGTCAGGTGGAATGATAAAGGATTGACGGAAGGCAAACCTTTACGCACTCCAAAGCCACTTGCCCTTATGACAGACCAAAGTTGACCTTTTCACTACACTGCTGTCAACATCACAGGGCAAGAGCCCAAAATGTGACCAGCTGATGGGCTTCAACGTGACCCTGAATAAAACCTCTCTCACTCTGTGGCCCACCGACACACTCGCACAATGACAAGCATTCCTGATGAGTGCTTAATGCAAACAAAGACAATTTGCAATTTACACACACACACACACACACACACACACACACACACACACACACACACACACACACACACACACACACACACACACACACACACACACACCCTCTATGAGGTCAGTCAGACACATTTTAACTCAAGGTAAACTATCATTTGGATGTTAAAAAGCCACAACATTCAGCGCTGTAAATTAAGCCAATACCGAATGCAAATTCTTGCAATTTCTGCAATGGCCATCTTAAGGCCCCGTGACACTTGCACGAGTTTGATCCACGCACTTACACTCACTCTGCCGTGCACAAGAGTAAACTTGTCTCAAACTCAAACTCGTTGTAAACTGTGCGCAGCTTCGTGCAAGTGCGCAAAGAAAATTTTGAAATGTTCAAAATCTTCATCACGCATTAATTACGTGAACATTACGCAAACAATTAAAAAACTACGTGTAAGTGCAAGTGATTACGTCAGCGCATCGCATCAGAGCGCAGCTCATCTGAGCGATAACGAGATGTTAAATCGAACATGCAGCTATTTTACCAAGCTATTGCAATATAAACATTACAAATAATTACCTTTAAAGATGGTTCTAAATACGTTCTCCACCTCCTTCAGTGAGAAAAAAAGCTGCAGCTGCAACAGCCCTCTGTGATTCCGGAAGTAATTAGAGGTGTTTTCAACAGCCAACTCGCACAGAAACTGATTAATTCACTACATAATAATTATTTTATATACGCATCATCGAGCACACAAAGTGCAGCGTCCAGTGGAACAAAGCACGGCATCCAGCTGGGAACACAGCAGGTGGAATCGTCACAATGAGGTGCGTTCAAGTGCGCGGATCAAAGTCATGCAAGTGTCAGGGCACCTTTAGGCTGGCTCCAAAAATTAGTCACTCCTCACAGATGACCATGTCAAAATAAACAGGTTTACAGCCTGGTACAAAAAAATAAATAAATAAAAAGGTTTTAACCTTTAGACAGGTTTGCATTGAGCCATTAATACAAAATTCACAATAATGTGAACAAGAAGAGGTAAATACTATAGCTATAATAACTGATAAAATGGTAAAAAAAATCTAACTTTGACCAATCAAAACAGTTAGTCAAACAGTCAACTGCAGTATCACATCATGTGATAGCATTTGACAGTACGTTAATACCAATTAAAATCTCAGGCCTGTAGCCAGGATCTGAAATTGGGGGGAGGGGGTGTTCTTTTTTGATAAAAACGGACCTTTGTAAGCAGGGAGTCTGGGGGCGCTCAAGGACAGTAGAAAATTTTGGGTTTTTGACGTCCAGGGATGCATTCTGGGAGTTGTTTTGATTAATTTATTTTCTCACCCCGATCCTGCTCAATTTAGTTGTACTGCTGAATGTGTGTGTTGTATTTTCTTTTGCACATTTTCAGCTTTTCTTTGCCTTCATCCCAAATTAATATCACAACTAACATGCTTGTTTGATAAGATTAATAACCACAAGAACCGTAATGACTTTCATATTTTTGGCTTCCCTCATTCTAACTAACTTGATTTTAAAGGTAGAACTCCAAACAGAACCAGTAATGTTGAGCTTAGCCATTACATTAAAAAACGATATCAACATCCCACTTTCGTTATGCAGAAAAGTAAAATTAACTAATCTTATCTTCACGTGGCTCACCAATTAACCCTCTGGAGCCGACAGCATCGTATACGACGGCTAAGACCAAGCTTTACTAAATTATAAATACGTTTTTAATGATATAAGTTACAAACTTACTTTTTTGGCTAAAAAGTTAACTCCGCAGACTTTTGAGCCAGCCATCAGCCATCTTTGTACTCCTCATAGAAGCTGTGTGATGATGTGCACAATGTGTGTGTCCAATCAGAATTGGTTCACCGTCACATGGTTTTCCAAAATCCAATCGTAGGGCAGATTTACCTCACGTGAAAAGCCAAAGAACGTTTTCAGGAGTGATATGTTACTAGTTGGCCCATTTGAAGAGCCCCTTGGGTGCTCTAATGAGTACATCCAGCGTGCCCTGCGCCATTACGCACAGCGATCAATGAAAGCAGGAGCAGACAGACAGCCTCTGATGACAATCTCATGTGCTCAAACAAAGAGTGTTTAACTATCAGGATTGCTCCACTAGTTTGCATGTGAATGTTACTGGATAACTCTGCTGCTTTCTCGGTGTAAAGCACTGTTTACACCATATCAATGGAGCGAGGGGGAGGGCTGCTCCTCAGACTGTAAGGAGTCAAAGTGGGCCAAAGTGTGAATGATAGCTGCTTTAGGAGCAGCACAGAACAGTCCAAAACACAACAGAAGTAGAAGTTTGTGTTGTAACCTTTGTGTAATAGCAGACAGAAATTGTTTTGAGATGAAGACATAAAAAAAAACTGCATAGACCATTGTGTATATATTGTTCAAAATGTGCATTTGTTTATTGTTTGAACCTTTTTGTTGTACAGTCTTTCACACAAGACCTCAAATTACCTTTATAAAGTGTCAAAACAGTTGTTTATTATAGTTTGCTGTGTGTTTTGAATAAATGTGTGTGAAAAATGATTTTCCGCTTTACTTTTTTCTTTATTTTTGATTGTAAACTTTTATTACACTTATAAAACACAACAAAAGCATATATATTATGAAAGCACAGGTTGTCCTGAAAAAAAAGAGACATAAAACTTGATTGTGGGATGCAGGGAGAACTGTTAACAGCAATAATAAAACATTTATGCCAGGCGAGTGAACTGTCCAAAAAATGCCCTCGGACCCCAGAGGGTTAAACTTAGTCCAGAACTATAGTAAAACTTGGGTCCAAAAATGTCTTTAAAAGTGGACCTTAATCGAGGGTGCTGTGTGCCCCCCCTCACAACACCCTCTTTCCGTGCAGATTCACCCCGGTTTTCAGTTTCTGAGCATGAACGTTATGCCATCCTCAGAAAGAGATGAAAAAAAAAAGGCATTAAAGTTTGCTGTTAACAGAGCTGCGAGTTCTGCAGCTGTGTTTTCAATTTAACCGCAGCAAGGACACTGGCAGAAACACTCGGAAAGAAAGAAACTTCGAAAGAAAAGTTTAAAAATATCTTTACAAAGCTCGCTGTGTCGCCACTGCGCTGTGAGACACTCAAATACACCGTCGCCTCCTCCTGCAGAGCAGAGTGCAGACAGGACACAGAGGAAGAGGCACAGAAGCCAAACTGTGACTACATTCACATTTTCATATTGTAAACTAAGCAACATATTTTTTTATATAAATAAATATTTTACGCAAATTTATTTATTTATTTTTTAACAAAGAATATAACGATTAAAAACACATTTTCCTGTGTTTCAGAGGAGCTCTTACACCCCTATATATTGATTTAGGTGGATATTTATTTGATTACAGCTCACCTTCTCAGAATACCTTCATGTTTTGGCAAACGTGCATGCGTTGCTTGATCACTCGACTACGCAGCGCTTTGATTTAGATTTGTTGTGAGAAGGACCCCCCCCAAAAAAGGTCCAATCAAGACTTGTCTCCCACCCCCAGAATTTTCACTGATCTTGAAAACATTTCCTGGCAAGACAAAAATGCGGGAAAGCACAGATTCATGGGAAATTGGCACCCATGTAAATAATGTGTATAGCAGGAGAAGGTCAAACAAGGTGAAAACAAAGAATTTTGGAACTTTGGAGATGACAAATCTGCTTTTGCATTAAAGCATATAACCCCTTTTAATAATGATTTGATCTTGAGTTTAACCTGAATTATTTTCATTTTCACGTTTGCTACTTCAGTATTAAAATATGGCTCAAACCCTTCATGAATCAAGTAACATTAGTTCACTTTTAATGTTCAACATCTGTAACTGTGTTTAATTAACAGAGGTTCAGGCTTAAGCATCTGCAACACAAAAGCCTACTGGTTCACACAACAGAATCACACCTTCATAATATTTCCATGACTTACGTTATGTCATGTGAGAATTACTTTGTGGCTAGTTAGATCTGTAAGAAAAGTAATAGGTGTTTTGAGGTGTGTGGAGCTCAGCAGAAATTGAAAAAAAAAGAACCTTTGATCATCACAGCTTAAGCACTGCAGATGCACTAAAATGATCACTGATTTCCAAATTTATGGAAATTTGGCATCAGTTTAGTTTATTTTTTGTTGGCTTCATTAAAAATCTGTCTGTCTCAATAAATAAATAAATTAATTAATTCTGGCCTTGCAAGGGTTCTCAGTGGAGTGATTTCTCACAATGTTGATGATTTTGTACAATTCGTACTGTTGTGTACTACACTCAAAAATATAAACGCAACACTTTTGGTTTTGCTCCCATTTTGTATGAGATGAACTCAAAGATCTAAAACTTTTCCACATACACAATATCACCATTTCCCTCAAATATTGTTCACAAACCAGTCTAAATCTGTGATAGTGAGCACTTCTCCTTTGCTGAAATAATCCATCCCACCTCACAGGTGTGCCATATCAAGATGCTGATTAGACACCATGATTAGTGCACAGGTGTGCCTTAGACTGTCCACAATAAAAAGCCACTCTGAAAGGTGCAGTTTTGTTTTATTGGGGGGGATACCAGTCAGTATCTGGTGTGACCACCATTTGCCTCATGCAGTGCAACACATCTCCGTCGCATAGAGTTGATCAGGTTGTCAATTGTGGCTTGTGGAATGTTGGTCCACTCCTCTTCAATGGCTGTGCGAAGTTGCTGGATATTGGCAGGAACTGGTACACGCTGTCGTATACGCCGGTCCAGAGCATCCCAAACATGCTCAATGGGTGACATGTCCGGTGAGTATGCCGGCCATGCAAGAAATGGGACATTTTCAGCTTCCAAGAATTGTGTACAGATCCTTGCAACATGGGGCCGTGCATTATCCTGCTGCAACATGAGGTGATGTTCTTGGATGTATGGCACAACAATGGGCCTCAGGATCTCGTCACGGTATCTCTGTGCATTCAAAATGCCATCAATTAAATGCATCTGATGCCTGCCCATACCATAACCCCACCGCCACCATGGGCCACTCGATCCACAACATTGACATCAGAAAAACACTCACCCACACGACGCCACACACGCTGTCTGCCATCTGCCCTGGACGGTGTGAACTGGGATTCATCTGTGAAGAGAACACCTCTCCAACGTGCCAAACGCCAGCGAATGTGAGCATTTGCCCACTCAAGTCGGTTACAACGACGAACTGGAGTCAGGTCAAGACCCCCATGAGGACGACGAGCATGCAGATGAGCTTCCCTGAGACGGTTTCTGACAGTTTGTGCAGAAATTCTTTGGTTATGCAAACCGACTGTTCCAGCAGCTGTCCGAGTGGCTGGTCTCAGACGATCTTGGAGGTGAACATGCTGGATGTGGAGTTCCTGGGCTGGTGTGGTTACACGTGGTCTGCGGTTGTGAGGCTGGTTGGATGTACTGCCAAATTCTCTGAAACGCCTTTGGAGACGGCTTATGGTAGAGAAATGAACATTCAATACACGAGCAACAGCTCTGGTTGACATTCCTGCTGTCAGCACGCCAATTGCACGCTCCCTCAAATCTTGCGACATCTGTGGCATTGTGCTGTGTGATAAAACTGCACCTTTCAGAGTGGCCTTTTATTGTGGGCAGTCTAAGGCACACCTGTGCCCTAATCATGGTGTCTAATCAGCATCTTGATATGGCACACCTGTGAGGTGGGATGGGTTATCTCAGCAAAGGAGAAGTGCTCACTATCACAGATTTAGACTGGTTTGTGAACAATATTTGAGGGAAATGGTGATATTGTGTATGTGGAAAAAGTTTTAGATCTTTGAGTTCATCTCATACAAAATGGGATTAAAACCAAAAGTGTTGCGTTTATATTTTTGTTGAGTGTATTACACTGGTGTACCACCCAGTCAAACTTTATAAATATCATGAAACCTGGATAAGTGCTGCGTAATTAAACATGCGAATTGAAAGGAGAAATAATGACTGGCAGGACAGAAGGACAAATGTGCAACCTTTCTCCAGTAGTTTGGTGTCTCCTTTGGTGATCAGCTCAATGAAGATGTTGTTCAAGTTAGGTACGAACGCATATCTCTTGTGACAATATAGCGCTGCTTCCAAAGCTCCATCCAAGTCCTCCCTGCAAAGACACAGGAATATGGACAACGACAAACAGACACAGAGAGAGAGGAGTTATTTCGAAGATTGTGTGTACAGAGAACAGTGTGTATCATAGGGTGTTAACCCCGTGACCTCCTATTCAAGCACTATGACCCACCACAACAATACAAGCCTTTGACTGCATGACAGCACAGCTATGGCTCATGAAGCCTTTTGACCCAATACAACATTCTCAAGCACGCACCCATACACACCTGTCAGGAAAGCACTAATTTCTCTGGACAGGCTTTTAGAAGCTACATAACAGGCAGAAGTCCTCATCTGATCTTTACCCTTTTTTCTCAGCGTGTCCTGTGCCCATCAACTTTGTTTCATTTTCCCTGCCTCCAACAGCCATTCTTTCCCTTTTTAGTGCAGCAGATAACTGAAACAATCGTGCAAATGGTGTTACAAGCACCAAAGTTGGCACAAATATTCCTTAGACATTACTCTTTTGAAAAACCAACTGGCCACTTGAATTTTCAATAGGCGGCCAGGTAGGGGTCAATTGAAGAATTACACAGGGGTCAAAATTAGAAATGCTCAAATCATTTTGACAAACTGCACCACATTATTTGTGTGATTGTAAAGATTCCAAAAAGGTATAGTTTGGCCTATCTATGACTGAATGATCAGGAGTTATGGGATAAAAACAGCAAAAATGGTGACAAAGGTCAGTTTCAGTTTGTACAGGGGTCAAAAGTGAATGTTTCTTCAATATTGGTAAAAAGTGATGCAAATTATTGGTTGAGCTAATAGGATTAAAAAATGGAATAGTTTTGATTGTGTTGAATGTTTGGTCTCCAAAGTTAAGGTCAAACAAGGTCAACGTCCATTGGATTCTATGACATGTGTTACTGTAACATGATAACGAAGCATGATACATGGTCCAAACTATTCCATTTTTTAATCCTATTAGCTCAACCAATAATTTGCATCACTTTTTACCAATATTGAAGGAACATTCACTTTTGACCCTTGTACAAATTGAAACTGACCTTTGTCACCATTTTTGCTGTTTTTACCCCATAACTCCTGATCATTCAGTCATAGGCAGTCCAAACTATACCTTTTTGGAATCTTTACAATCAGACAAATAATGTGGTGTAGTTTTCAAAATGATTTGAGAATTTTTAATTTTGACCCTTGTGTAATTCTTCAACTGACCCCAACCTGGCCGCCTATTGAAAATTCAAATAGCCAGTCGATTTTTTCAAGAGTAATGTCTAAGGAGTATTTGTGCCAACTTTGGTGCTTGTATCACCATTTGCATGATTTTGCTCTAAAATAGTCTCTCAGCTGCTGCACTATTTCTCTTTACCTTTTGTTTCTTTTCCCTCTCATTGCCCCACCCCCTGCCCCAACTGTTATTTTTCTTCTCTACTCTCATCAGCGTTTTTCCACATGTTGTTGGCCATCATTCCTCTCCAAAAATCTTAACCTCCACATGTACAACTTCTCTGAAACATGGCAACAAGATTAAAGACTGCCCAATTCCATCATCTTTATCTCACATTACCCATTTCTCGCTCAGGCTTCGCCCTTCCCTCATGTGCAAAATACACCCAACAGACCACACACAGGGAGCGTGAACGATGGAGTGACACTAAAAGGAAAAAAAGTGAGGACTCAACAAGCAGAGAGGAAGAGTACTGTGATGGTACTGCCATCAATGTACTGATTGAGTAATTACAATATCAATCACACAGAGGTCAAAGTATATCAGGTACACTTGGGGGAGTGAGATGAGAGAGAGACAGGCAGAGATTGAGAGCGAAGACGGACAGGCATAATTTCTTAAATGTTTTCTCCTTGAAATAATTAGACTCCTGGGTAAGAGAAATACACCCCAAAACAGCAACAACCCAGACAAAAAGTAAATAGCATGACCTTGGGTTAAGCGCCACAGTGATACAGGGAGGAGGAATGAAGTGATTGGGGTTGAAAACTAAAGAGGTCTGCTAATTGAAATGAAGAGGAACAACATTAATCAGCAGCGCTGCTCAAGAAGCTGTTAAACTGCACAACAGTCTGACTGAACAACATAAAAGGGAGCAGAAGAGATAATGAAATGGAGTGTGTAGAAGCGGAATGAGGAGGAGGAGGCATGGTCAAGATTGAATTCAAAACCGAGATGGGGATGAAGCAAGAGTTTGTAATTACCCTGAAGTGTTTTATATGCACAATAGCACTGCACAATTAATTGGTTTGCAATCTCGATGTTGGGCTGTGAGATTATCAGGACTAACTCGTTTTCTGCGCTACGCTTTGCCCCGCCATTAAAATGCAGATGTTTGGAGAAGAATGACAAATGCCTCATTGAGGCGTTTACTGCCTTTACCATGTGAAAGATGAAAGAGTGCAGCTCTGTTTTTATTACGTCTGCCAAGGACGTAACAAAATTATCTGCGTTGATGTATTTGCAAGATTACCTCAAAACTACTTTATGGATTCTCACCAAATTTGTACCACAGATAGATATTAGGACATGTAAGACTCCACTGAATTTTGGAGGTGATCCGGATATGGATTGGGGGATGTCAGAAATCTCGGAATGCTTGTTTTGCTTTGATGATCGTCTGTGTGCTTTTTTCAAATGCCTACTGATTATTTTTTCTTGTAAATGTTGCTCACTATACAGTTTCATGTGCTGAAATTAACACAATCGCTCATTAAAGAGCTGGAACACCCCAGCGATTATTTAATTTCAATTTATTTTCATTTATATAGCGCCAAATCACAACAAGGCTGCCTCAAGGCACTTCACACAAGTAAGGTCTAACCTTACCAACCCCCAGAGCAACAGTGGTAAGGAAAAACTCCCTCTGAGGAAGAAACCTCAAGCAGACCAGACTCAAAGGGGTGACCCTCTGCTTGGGCCATGCTACAGACACAAATTACAAAACAATTAACAAAATGAAAATACAGGAAATGTTGCCGGTGTACAGGACAGTTTCCGGGACAGATACCACACCCATCTCTAGATGGAGCTACGCCTCAAACAGAGAGAAAAGAAAAAAAAAAAAAAAAACAGAATCAAGCATCAGATTGACAAATACATTGTAATTTGTCAGCATTAAGCAACAAGAAAAACAGAAGAAATACGAAGGTGATGGCTGGCCACTAGAATTTAGGTAAAGTTAAGGCCACGGCCTGCTCCATTTCAGAATAAAATGAATTAAAAGAGTAAAAAGCATAGAAACATACTATGCCAACCATACAAAAGGGAAAATAAGTGTGCCTTAAGTCTGGACTTGAACGTCTCCACAGAATCTGAATGTTTCAGAATCAGGGGCATGATAACAGAAAGCTCTGTGTCCCGCAGACTTTTTATTAATTCTAGGGACACAAAGCAGTGCTGCACCTTGAGAACGCAAGGCCCGGGCCAGTACGTAGGGTTTAATTAGGTCAGCTAGGTAGGGAGGTGCCAGTCCAGGAACAATTTTATAGGCTAGCAGCAGCATTTACTCAAGACTGTTCTATTTCTACTCCATTGTGTTGGTGTACTGTGGCAAAATTACAACTGTCACTGTTCAGCTACTAACAGACCAGTCTGTAGCATTACAAGACCTCAAATTTAACAGACTACAGTATATCCCCACAATAATCATAATATGAGCTTTTCATCAAATGGTGCAGCCCTAATGCACAATTACCTTTAATGTAGTGGTGTAGTACATGTACACTGCTAGAGTCATCATTTCTGCATGGTGCTGGACTGGCAGTGCTGCCTGATGCATTTCAAAACTCAATGTTCATTCATTTTTCAATCTCTCCATCAGTTTCAGGCCTGTATCTGTCCACCCCATTCATTCTTTTGTCAAACTCCTCAATACCTGCTTATAATCCCTGTATTCTAATGAGAAATAAAACCAAACCAAGAATCAGTCACACAATAAAAATGGGTCTGGCATTGCAATTACACTCCCTCTTTCTTTCTCCCCTTCTTATAGTTTGCTACCCCGCCCCCGCCAAAAAAGAGCTAAGGATGTTGAAAGATGGATAATTTCCCTTAGGTACAATTTAACTGTCACTTTGCGCTGCCATTTACTGCGGCGCACAGCCCTGTTAATGTCCCCAACTTTGCATGTCAGCCACTTTCCTGCCAATTAAGCCCTGCAAATATAACGAGTGCTTTGCGCAGTGGAAACCTGAAAGATTAGACAAGGCGGCTCATTTTGTGTCATCTTGCTCCCCTCCTTTCACTCCACCCCCTCGCTTTGTTCGCTGTGGATTGGCTGGCCTGTTATCACACCGCTGTCCAAGTCCAACTGAGACTGATCATGACACGGTGAGCCGTCGTCATGTGCTGAAGAGGTGCACATGCCAGTATCAAGTGTGCGTGTGCAATTGTGCATGGAGATGCGAAGCTGAATTCAGTCTTGCTCATCCTTCGGTCTCCGTCGTGTGTTCCCTCCTTTTGCATTTCATCTCTGGCTGCTTTGAATTTTCTTTTTCATCGTCCCTTTCCATTCTGCTCATCAGCTTTTTGATGCTCACTTTGGACTTCACTTGCACTGCGCGCGCACACACACACACACACGCACGCACGCACGCAGTTTAACACTGGAGAAAAAAGTGGGTGTGAATTTGACATTTTCTCCTGACTGCCTCGTATTCCACCGCCGCTGCTTCTCTTTATCATGAATCTCTTGCCAGCGCTTCATTATGTCGCACTCATTAGCATTTACGGTTGCTAATCACCGCCATAAGGATGTAGCAATCTGAGCTAGCAGCCAGCTACACACACACAACACTGAGTACATGGGCATAAAAGCTAACAGGGTGGTGCGCGTGATGAGCTGTCAAGGGCTAATCTGCCAGAGAAGTGCTCATTAAGTCATTAGCGCTGACGCAGCGATGAGATGGGCGCAAGCTCGAGTGATGTCTGCTTTGTCCGCTTATCGCTCGCTCCATCTCATCTCCTCCCTTCTGTCCGTTTGTCCGCTGACTGACGGAATGAAGAGGAGGAGATGACTGAAACAGAATAAAGGATAAAAACAGAACAGAAAAACTGAGTCAACCGGAGGGCAAAAGTCAAGTGCTATCACACTCAAATGTGGGTGAAGGTTTTTACTGAACCTCTACAGGAAGCAAACGCTGGTTATATAGGGTGTCCCAAAAAAATATACATTTAAAACACTTGGTTTGACCCTTAAATGCTACAAACTTAATCACTTATATTTCTTTTTTACTTGCAGAGACCCTGAAGTTTATGCTGATGGCAATCATCAATGCATTGAAGGAAAACATCTACCGAGAAATCCGAAACATTCCTCAGGACACTTTCTCCAAAGCGTCTGCAGGCTGTATTTGGCCAACGCGGGGCCTACATTGAACATGTTCTCTAAGAGACTGACAAAATGCAGGGCCAATATTGACATTGGTATGAAAAACTTCAACCTTTCAGCTTTCTATCCAGCCATAAATTTGTTTCCTAGACATATGCTTTGAACATTTTCTTTGCTGATAAAATGCTGCATATTTTTTTGGGACACCCGATATTTCCAACAATGTCACATTTTCTACTGTTCTACAGAAGTGCACGAAGTAAAAACAACGTCCTATTTACCAAAAGCAAGTTTTGCTGAACAGAATATGGAGGTTGTTGATGCTTTCATGGTGCATGTTTGCTGTAAAATAGTGACAGTCTTAATAATCTAAAAAATAATGACTGGCTCTATTTTGCTGAGGGCAAACAATACATCTTAAAAAAAAAAAAAAAACGATAGATCTGTATCAATTTCATGAAGAGTGCCAACCCTAAACCAGCAACTGCGTCACTGAAGCAGAAGTTTTACTAAACTGAGATCACAACAAATCATACTGTCTAATCAGCTTCTTGGTATGCCACACGTGTGGTGGGGTGGATTATCTGGGAAAAGGAGAAGTGCTCACTAACAGATTCAGACAGATTTGTGAACAATCTTTGAGAGAAATAGGCCTTTTGTGTATATACAAAATGGTTTAGAGCTCTGAGTTCAGCTCATGAAATATGGCCGCAAAAACAGAAGTGTTGCTTTTATATTTTTGTTCAGTTGACCTTACAGCCTTATTCCAAAATGGAGCAAATACATTTTTTTTTCTCCTCAAAATTCTACTCAACACGCCATAATGATAACATGAAAAAGGTTACTGGAATTTTTTGCAAATTTATTAAAAATAAAAAACTAAGAAATCACACGTACATAAGTATTCACACCCTTTGGTCAATACTTTGTTGATGCACTTTTGTCAGCAATTACAGCATCAAATCTTCTTGAATATGATGCCACAAGCTTGGTACACCTACACATCTTTGGGCAGTTTTGCTCATTCCTCTTTGCAGCACCTCTCGAGCTCCATCAGGTTGGATGGGGAGCATCAGTACACAGACATTTTCAGATCTCTCCAGACATGCTGAATCAGATTCAGGTCTGGGCTCTGGCTGGGCCACTCAGGCACATTCACAGAGTTGTCTCGAAGCCACTCCTTTGATATCTTGGCTATGTGCTTAGGGTCACTGTCCTGCTGAAAGATGAACCGTCGCCCCAGTCTGAGGTCAAGAGTGCTCTGCGGCAGGTTTTCATCCAGGATGTCTCTGTACATTGCTGCATTCATCTTTCCCTCAATCCTGACTAGTCTCCCAGTTCCTGCTGCTGAAAAACATCCTCACAGCATGATGCTGCCACCACCATGCTTCACTGTAGGGATGGTGCCTGGTTTCCTCCAAACATGACACCTGGCATTCACACCAAAGAGTTCAATCTTTGTCTCATCAGACCAGAGAATTTTGTTTCACATGATCTGAGAGTCCTTCAGGTGCCTTCTGGAAAGCTCCAGGTGGGCTGCCATGTGCCTTTTACTAAGGAGCGGCTTCTGTCTGGTCACTCTACCATATAGGCCTGATTGGTGGATTACTGCAGAGATGTCCTTCTGGAAGGTTCTTCACTCACCACAGAGGAATGCTGGAGTTCTGACAGGGTGACAAAAGGGTTCTTGGCCTTGGTCTATGACTAAGGCCCGTCTCCCCTAATAGCTCAGTTTAGGAGGGGTGGCCAGCTCTAGGAAGAGTCCTGGTGGATCCATAACTTCTTCCGTTTACTGATGATGGAGGCCACTGTGCTCATCAAGACCTTCAAAGCAGCAGAAATGTTTCTGTCCCCCTGCCCAGATTTGTACCTTGAGACAATCCTGCCTTGGAGGTCTACAGACAATTCATGCTTCATGCTTGGTTTGTGCTCTGACATTCACTGTCAACTGTGGGACCTTATATGTGGACAGGTGTGTGTCTTTCCAAATCATGTCCAATCAACTGAATTTGCCCTAGGTGGACTCCAATTAAGCTGTAGAAACATCTCAAGGATTATCAGTGGAAACAGGATGCACCTGAGCTCAATTTTGAGCATCATGGCAAAGGCTGAGAATATTTATGTACATGTGATATCTTAGTTTTTTTATTTTTCATAAATTTGCAAAATTAAAAAAAATAAAAAAAAATTCACATTGTCATTATGGGGTATTGTGTGTAGAAATTCAAGGAAAAAAAATAATTTCATCCATTTTGGAATAAGGCTGTAACATAAAATGTGGAAAAAGTGAAGCTCTGTGACTAATTTCCGGATGTACTCTAACCTTCTTGACGGAGATAAAAAAACACCGGATCAGACCCTGTACCAACAGACTGGACTGGGAAATCAAACCGCAACATCCTCTCTTTAGAGTATAAATAAGTCACTGAGCAATCACTGCACTCCTGCAGAGCAGATTTTCAGAAATGAAATTATTAATTCCAACCAGCAACAAATTAATCTGTTCTCTTTGCATTTGAAGTGACATTAAGTGCAAACAAGACATTTTATTTGCAATTGAAGATCTGCTTTTATCTGTGATTAGCAACACAAAATATGGGACTAAACATGTTACAATATAATGCAAAACAGATGATGGCAGAATGCCACATGTTCAGCTTGTTCAATTGTGTTAATAGAGTTCTTCACCACAGTATTATTTGGAGAATGCGTGATTGGGAAACAGCATGGCAGCAAACTAGTTTGTGTGTGTGAGTTTATGATTATGCTTCTACTGATGAATGTGGAGTAAATTAGTCTTTTAATCTCAAAAAGCCAGTGATTAATGAGTGAACCTGGCAACTCTGTGCCAACATGCACCGTTACAACAAAAATAAACAGTTGGGCAGCAGCACTGGTGTGTTGGAGCACCTGAAAGGTCTCCAGCTTCAGGTGTGAACGTCCTTATACACCTTTTGCAGCATCCAAGGGTGCAATTTAGACCTAGAAATTGGGGGGGGGGACAAAGTGTGAGGCCCGCAGGGCCGAAGCCCATAGGCCAGGGGTGTGGGGGCCGCTTTAGGCCCCCAGAAGCCAACGGTTTCTGGATAAGCTCAGATGCATTCTGAGCATCCAGTAGAGTAATTTTAATGATTTGAGAAGACCATAAAGTGGACACCATTTGACTTATGCAATTTGAAACTGTGGATATTGAGAATAGCCAGCATTGATTTTATTAACATCCTGGTGTAAATAAGGTATCACCACATGTGTAGAACTCAAAAAGAATGATAGGTTGAGTTTTCATTAAAAAAAAACAACTGCAATGTGGTAAAATGTATTCATAAATATGAAAGAACAGGCTCTTAATAATTAACTATCGCATACTGTATTTTTTTTTCTCAAGATCTGTTTTTGCATAAGTTTGAAAAAACAACAAATCATAAGTTTAGGATAAATTACTTATCATGAATTTAATTTTCAAAGTGGCACTAATGACAACACTCATACTGAACATAATTTTGCTTGCACAGACTGATTTTGGAGATCAGGCAATAATTGCAGATGGGCTTTCTGAGGTCCCAGAAAGCTTTTCTGATTTCCTTTTCTAACTTTCAGAATTTAGTAAGTTAGCATATGGTCCATTGATACTTATGTGTAGACACTAGTCCCTAGAGGCAACTATTTTTGGTTTCAAAACTGGGCAAATGCAGTCCCAGAAAATTCTGAATGTGACAAACAAGAAACAGGTGTTGTAAACAAGTCAATGCTACTAAAAATACAAACTTTCAGAAACAAAGATACTATTCTGACATGGTTTTGCCCATAAGACTGACATGGTTTGCACATAAGACTGGCAAAGCATGTTTCAAGTACACACATATATGTCAGAAGGTGGGGGGACATACCATATTCTGTCCCCCCTGGTTGAAAAGGTGGGAGGGGGGGACATGTCCCCCCCATCCCCCACCAAATTGTGCCCATGGCAGCATCAAACCAAAGATAAGCAACATGTATGTGTGCATGCAGTGGCAGGGCTGTCGTGGAGCACTGTGTGGTGGCCGTACATCAGCAATTAGTCCTCTGCACATAATTAACATGTTAATGAGCTGACCTACTCACAGGCGGGTCTGATAAATGGAACACATGCACACAATGGAATAGATGGGTAGAGAAATATCAGTGACCACACAAACACTGTTTGGGAATGCTGATTTACATATTGTATTACAGGGGAAAAGCGTCAATAACCAAACAAGCAAACACACACAAACACCATGAGGCATCACGGCGGGTGTTTTGGGAAGTCATCAACGATGGCTCATGGGAGAGGTTGCAGCTGGTGAAGGCTCACGTACACAAGCATGAATACAAACGCACATAAATGAGCAATTTCCACATCCTCTCTCTGTCTGGATCGCTGACCCAGAACATAACCCTGGCTATGATCATAGGGAAAGACAAGTGACACGCATACATAAACACACCTGGCAACTAGATCTGGCAACAGAAACCACAAAAGAAAACATTTTAGCCATTTGCTGCCTTAACATTAAAAGAGTCTACATGCCCCTGTGTTGACTGCATACATACAGGGGAAACATGAAATAATCTTTTTCATTACTGACTAACCTGATGATTTGTTTTAATGATTAATCACAGTTGAGTTGACAGTTTTTTTCCCCAATAAAAAAAGTCTTGTGTTTATATACATGTGTACACCCACCCCATCCACATACCAGATGGAATACAATGCAATTTAGGAATGATACTTTTTACTATTAAACAATTTGATGCGTTTCGATCAGATACAATTCTTTGTTTCATGCAGACATTCACTTTCCATTCCATTTTCAAGGCTTTGAACCAGTTTGTGGAACGAAAACAAAAACCAGAAACTTTTGATATTTTGCTAGGAACGAAAACGAAACCAGAAACTTTGTTTTTGTTTTTTACATTCTGCAACAGAATCATTACTTTAAAATAATGGTAACTGGTTAATACTGTTATATTTTTCGTTCTTGACAAGGTTTCCATTTAAGTATGTAAGTAAGTAAATAAGTAAAATCTATTTGTATAGCACATTTAAACACAGCTCACACTGACCAAAGTGCTGTTCATAGCCCATTACATAAAGAAAATAATAAGAAGTACACTTACAAATCAATAATCTAAATTCAACTGACACTGAGAGACAATTAAATTATAGATATAAGGTAAGACAATTAAAATGTGGGAAAAGCCACATTATTTACAATAATGTGATGAGTTTCACTTTCTGTCATTCACTTATTTTGGTTGTTTGTGGACAAAGCACGACATCCTGTGTTTCACCTCAGACAAACATCAAGGGAGGTCTTTATAAATAGTGTTTATTGGCATTATTTAGCTTTTTTGGGGGGTGGGGGTGGAATGGAATTAATTTTCAAGACAAAGGATGCCTGAATGGAGCGCTGTGATGACGGACGTCTTTAAAAAGGCTGTGTTTCTTCAGTAATTTCCATGATAAAGAATCATAGCATTTTCCAGATGTCTTAAAAATACACAAACACACTGCTTCACTTTTAATATGCAATAAGTCTATTTCAGATGATCAGCGCAGACCCGTTTTCTGTTAAAAAGCTTTATTTTATTCCGTCTCTCGCTTCTGGTGCCTGCTATGGAACTATGTATGGTCTTTTCCTGGGAGCATTACAGTGCCACATACAGGTCTGGCATATACAGTGTATTCAGTGTCTCGCAGCTGACATGGAACATTATTAATCAGTTCGGGAATTAGATTTTTTTTGTTGTTGTTGTTCTAACCGTTTCAGGAATATCAATTTTGGGATGGAACCCAAAACCAGAAATGTTAAAATATTGTTTCTGCTCGGAACGAACCAGTTGGGAAAAAAATTCTGGTTCAAAGTGCTTGTTACAATATGCTAAAAGTAGCATTGCTTCCCTTTAAATACATATCTCATGAAAAACCTAGGACCTTTTCAGGTTTGTGATACTTGCTGTCTCTGGTCACCTTTTATTCACCACTGGGGGCATCACTACATACACTAGCAGACAGCACAACATAGAAGAAACCAGCTGTTGTTAGCATAGCACAGCTTTCCTGATGTGAAGTGGTATGACAATTTTTATAAAATGTTAACTGAATGCAAAGTTCAAACAGGTACATTTTTCTATTATACCATCTACCACTATTGGGCGTGTTGATTTTGTTTTTATTTTGCAAAAATAACATTCCCATGACAGTAATTGTGAGACCCTCGTGCTGACCTTTGAACTTTTATGAAACTCTGGAGACATGAAGTAACAAATCAAGCTTAATTCAACCAATTTATGATGTTAAAAAAACCTGCTGTTGACTGGTCATACATTTGTTCAGTTCAGGAGTCCATGCATTTACAAATTAAACTTTGAATGTCCTGCTTTGTACAAATAAACTGAAAACTGTTAGCACAAATGGCAGAAAAGTGTCACAAAAGCTGGACTCTAAAGTGTGTAGTTTAAATTGGGAAATACCTTAATTTATTACCAAAATAACTGATGGATTTTTCTTATCAAAAACCAAATTTATTTGACCTTGTTATGTAGGACTGGTTTACAGACTGTGTGTAGTATTTCAGTGCAGGTTAGGTCTGTATTTACCTGTTCAGGTAGGCAGTAATCAGCGTGTTGCAGATATTGGGAGTAGGCTTGGTGAGTCCTAAGGCAAAGATGGTGTCTAGGAGCTGTCGGACGACATCGGGGTCATTCTTGTTTGCTACAATGCTCAGAATGCTAAAGAGCAATCTGATATGGCTGTCATCAATCGTCATCTCCTTCTCTTTCATATCCTTCAGGAAGTCTATTGCCTCTGCAATTATGGGACAGAGAGAGAAAATCAACCCAACGGTCCAAGCAAAAAGGATCATGTTGAACACATTAGGTCTTACAACTCTCAACATGCAAAAAAAAGAAAAAGAAAAGAAAATACAGAAAAAGAAGTCTTATTTTCTAAGTGAACTGATACAATGGTCAGAGCAAGAGACAATTCAAAGTTACAGAGAAAATCAAAAAAACAAAAGGCAAGATGGGGAGAAAGAACGAGATAGGCAGAACTTGGCTGGGAGAAGAGAAGGGTGTGTGAATATGATAAAAGGCCCCTTTAGCTAATTCCATGTGGGGAAAACAAACCCATATTAAAACAGCATTTTGCATCCAGCAGAGATGCAAATCCAACCCAGTATAATGCCAACTCTGCACTAATTGCTACTTGTGGTTTTCTAAATGAGACTACAATTACTGGACCCCTACAATGGAGGCCAGCTTTTTCCATGGCCATGTGGAAAGCACTTGGAGGGATAAATTATAGGTATTTGGCAGCAAGGGCTTGCTGTGGCCCTAGTAAGACCCCAGTAAACAGGCTGAGGGATGGATCTGTTTGGTCAAGTCGCTGTGGTAATGGAGGGCTTTTTACCAGGCCACAAGCCCATCTGGACAACACTAGGGTGAGTGAGTTTAAGTGTATTTCTGCGGTGTCTCTGGGTAAGATAATTAAGATGTCTTTACTGTCCATTTAAGCAGTCACTAATGGCACGACAGTGATATAGCCACTCCCCATCACAGATACTAATCTATACTGTTTGAGCAACAGAGAGACAGGAGAGAGAGCTGAAGGAATTGGGAATTTTCCTTAATAACAAGAAGCTGCATAGGAGCAACATATGCCCTGTGCAAAAGTACAGTAGTGCCTACAAGGCCAGTCACATACAAAACAAACCAACACCTATATAGCTGTTAAGGTGCCCTGACACTTGCACAACTTTGATCCACGCACTCTGCTGTGCAGGAGAGTAAACTCATCGCAAACCATTTGGAAACTGTGCGCGGCTTTGTGCAAGTGCACAAAGAAAATTTTGAAATGTTCAAAATCTTCATCACGCATTAACTACGTGAACTTCACGTGAACACTGCACAAACAGTTCAAAAACACTGCGCGAGTATGAGTGATTGCATCAGCGCGCCGCATCACAGCGCAGCTCATCTGATTGATTATAACGAGATGTTAAATCTATCAAACATACTTTTATAGCTTCTCATGAGAAGGAATGAACATGCAAGTGTTTTACCAAGCCATTACAACATAAACATGACAAATAATTACCTTTTAGACTGTTCCAAATACATTCTCCACCTCATGAAGCGCACGAGAGAGAGAGAGAGAGAGAGAGAAAAAAAAGGTCCAGCTGAAACGGTCCTGTGTGATTCTGGAAGCGATTGGGGTGTTTTCATCAGCCGACTCGCACAGAAAATGATTAATCCGCTACGAAATAATAATTTTATATATGCAGCGTCGAGCACACAAAGCGCAGCGTCCAGTGGAACAAAGCACGGCATCCAGCTGGGAACACAGCAGGTGGGATCATCACGACAACGTGTGTGCAAGTGCATGGATCAAAGTCGCGCAAATGTCAGGGCACCTTTACTGTAACAAACCTATTCAAGAAGTGCACCACACCATCTGTAATGCAAATGAGCTGCAGGCAAAGCCAAAAGCCATCTGATCAGGCCATCAGTCCATCGCACCACTTTGTACCAGTTATTATGGTGACGCACAAGAACCAAAGACTGCTCCAGATTTTATGTTCTTCACAGCTGCTTGTGGCATCTTACGTAATACTAGTTCGTAGAGGTGTAACAATTAACTGATATGAATTGAAAATTGCCCTGCGACAGACTGGCGTCCTATCCAGGGTGTACAGGGCACTCTATGACTGCTGGTACAGGCTCCAGCCCTCCGCGACCCTTAACTGGACTAAGAGGTTGAAGGTGTGTGCATGTGTGAAATGAAAATTGATCTTAAATAAACAGATATAGCTACGTCAATACACGGACCACTGAATCGATCTAAATACACTATGATTCAGATGCTTGTCTTTATTTTAATATTACAAATCAGTTGAATTAATCTTGTTTTGCTGCTACTTCCGCATCTTCAAACACTGGTAGTAGCAAGACGTCTTATAGGAATGCTTAACATTGTGAGCTAAAAACAAAAATCAACATGTCTGATATTGGTAGGCAGTATAACGGACAAATCTACCTGTTTGAACTATACCTTCAGCTTGCGATTTATTACTGTTGTAAATGTTCATTACGGTACATTTATGCTATGCCAACAACAGCTGGCTTCTTCCATGTTGCATTTTCTGCTACTTTATGTAGTGCTGCCCTCAGTGGTGAGCATAAGGCAAGCAGAGGCAGTGTCAATGTGCTACAGCACAGTAGTAAAAACCTGAAGATGATGATCCCCAGTTTTTCACAGAAATGTATGTGATAGTAAGCAATGTCACTTCTGGCTGATCTCAATTTACTGTGTAAAATGAATGCCTGCATTAAGCAAAGAATTGTATCGAACTGCATCGTATCACACCAAACTGAACCGTTCCTTAATAAAACGATTGTTGTTGAATCATACTGTAACCCATGTATCTAGACATGTATCATATTGTTTTATAATGGAGAGATGCACACCCCTGCGACTTACATTACATTATCCTTGGGATTGTACCATGCACTTTGTACCATAAATGTAAATGAGCTATTGCACTGATGGGAGTGAGACAGGCAGACAAGAAATTCAACAAAGGTTAACAAATGTTATGGTCCACTTTACCGGTGTCTTAAACTGAATTACACAACACTTGCCTGCAATGAATATTTGACCTCTTTTTAGGTTTACTTCTTAATTAGAGGATTCAGATCCTCCATTAAGTCTTGTAATTCAAACCATGACTGCACTGACAAACATTCTGAAATGTCTCATCTTCAAAAGGTTTTGATTTAAAATTATGTGTTGCTGAAGCAGGATTCTTGTTATAATAGAATAAACTAATTTTTTTTTTGGGGGGGGGGGGGGGACAACTGCTTGAACTAAAGTTGTGTCAGGAAAACGATCAGGGATGGTGGTGTCAACAATTACCCTGCTGACCTGATCCGTCAGAGCTGGTGTGTTTATCACAACAGATGCACGCTATTCTCACTCAGTCTCTCTCTCTCTCTCTCTCTCCCCATAGCGCTCACCATCATTCTCTGACAGACCCACTAATCACTGAGACCAATGGCTTGAAGCTGATCTGCCCAAATGGAGCTACACTAGCTAACATCCCTCCATGCAACCCCCCCCCAACCCCATCTTTCCCTTTATCTGCCCGTTTAGCCAGTATGCATATCCATCAGCTCAGCCAAGCATTGTGGCCAGCAAAGCGAGCCAGACCCCACACACAAACACAGGGCGGGGAGGCAGACAGGCCAGGTAAACAGACATCACACAGCCCAATGGTTCAACTAATGTTGCATGGTTTTACTGCTACTGATGTCTCCCTCCCAAAACACAGAGTACCAGAAAGACAAGCCCACATCAAAAACCACAACAAATTGTTTACCAGTAGTGGGCGGATGGACACATAGACGCAGAGTGGCAAGGGTGGGTCAAAGACAGCCTTGGTGTTGAGGTGAGATATGTACTGTTAACGAAAAACACCTGTGCATCGACTATATATATATATATATATATATATATATATATGAAAATCCATACTGTATCCCTATAACATTTTGGCTGATCATGACAGCCAATGGAGATTTATACCTGATATATAACATCTATGGCTATTACATAGCAAAAATAAAGACAAACCATCTGCAGTTTTTTTGCTTGTGTATCAAATGGGATGGAAAATAAGAGGGAAAGTGGAACTGGCGAGGGGCATGAAAAGCAGCTGTTAAAATTGACTTGTGTCATCCTCTAAACCTGAGGAAATTGCTGAGAAGGAAAGTAAAGGCTACCAACAGGCTAACGTTTTTAAGTCACCGTCAAGCAACATGTTTTTTTACACAAGAACAAACGCATACAACTGTCACCATGACCTTTGACCAGAAAAGCAATTGACATGCACTGCTGCTACAACAATATTTGTGTTGTACTTTGACATGATATAAAAAGTGCTTCCCAAAATAAAGTATAATAAAAACACAACAAATTATGAAGACACTCTTAATCTGACAGCATTATTAAATTATGTATCATAAATATCAACATTAACACACATTTTATATATATATATATATATATATATATATATATATATATATATACATACACACACACATATTGCCCAGCCCTGCGTATGTTGTATGCATCTTTTGAAGTGTGTCAGGTTTTTTGGGGGGGTTTTTTTTGGGGGGGGGGGGGGGGGGGCATTACTACATGTGGTGCTATATCTATGTATAATGTTCCTCTGATCTTTCTTGTGGCTCCTCCTGTTTTTGCTCAGGGTCACCACAGTGGATCTGCATGGTAATTTTGGCACGTTTTACACCAGATGCCCCTCTTGACTTAACCCCAGATGTACAGGCAGAATAGGGTGGGCATCAAAACAAGAACCTTCTCACGACACGCGAAGCCACAAATTCGCGTGCCTCGCCTGCCGATGGACGCGCCGCCATTGCCCAGTGTGTCGCCCTGCGTTCGCTGCAAAAATTCACCCCAATGCGTCATCAAAAAGGAGGAGCTTCCATTCCGTTCGCCAGCTCCGGTTGTCAGTCAAGTCGACATGGCGGACATTGATCACACAGAGCGAGTTGCTGTGCTCTATTTGTTGTGGAAAGCTGACAAACGTCGCCAGCGGTGCTGTCCGTGGGTTCACAACATCCTTATGAGACGTTCCCAATTCGGGGAGTTTCATTATTTGCTGCAGGAGCTGCGTCTGGATGACGCCCGCTTTCAGCGGTACTTCCGCCTCTCCAGGACCCAGTTTGAGGACCTCCTGTCCCGTTCGCGTGCACATGTGGGAAAAAAAAACAAAAACAAAAAAAAAACTGGCTGCCGCTGGTGCTGCTCGCTCTCCCCTCAAACTCTGTCATAATTGTGTTATAAACCAGTCACCATTTATTTTATTATACATCTGTGTAGTTAATAAAATAAACTACATGGACGATTCGTTCGCATGTGCACATGAATAAAAAAAAACTGGCTGCTGCTCGCTCTCCACTCAAACTGTCATAATTGTGAAATAAAGGACAAAAGGGACATAAGTCCTGCTTACAGGCTGGCTGCCAAAGACAGGACATGTCCACATCAAGTATAAACTCCAGACATCTCCATGTCACTACATATCTGGTCCCTGATTGGTCATCGTGATGCAACAAGACGAAAAAGTTCAGATTTTTCAAATTGAGGAGGAGAGCAACGCGACGCGATATTGCACCACAAACGTGCCAATCGCTTCATTTGCGCCGCTTCATTTGGATCCATCGCGTCACATTGCGTGGCTTGGACTTTTGTGGCGCCACAACGCGTCCTTCCATAGAGATTACATGGCGACCTGTCGCCACCATCGCTCGCGTGGCATCCAGTGTGAACGCGGCATAAGGCAAACATGCCAAGCACTTACACCGGCCTTCATGCTGCGTTATTCTTATAAAGATTGCATCATCCAAATTATTAAACTAAAAAAATACAGCAATTTCTCAAATGTGCAACTTATCTATCTAAATATTTCAGATTTTATCAAGCAGAATCATGGTGGAGAGCTAAGAATTAAAGACAATGAACTGTAAAAGAAAAAAAAGTAGTAGTAGGCACACACAAGGATAACATGAAAAGAATAAATTAAGTGGACAGAAGCTTGCATGGTGAGGTGGTTTGAGGACGTGCTAACCCAAAACCAAAGTCAACAAAGCCTTTAGTAGAGGATAAAATTAAAGCAAGATTCCAGGAGACAGGACGTTCAGCTGGGCCTGGTGTTTTTGTTGGAGTCAGGCGGACCAACGTCTGGGTGTGGACAGGCTAACATCAAGGTTAGCCATGTGTGCTAATGCGGATGACAAGCATCCCCTGCATATGCACACTCTGGCTAATGGCAAATGCGTTAGCGCTGCCTTTGCGCACACCAACCGTCAGCCCACCGAATGCCTTTTGCTTGAATTCACATGTAAATTTGCATGTGGCTCTGTGTGTGTGTGTGTAATGTTCGGGCACTTCGGCGGACATGATACGCCATTAGCATCAAGGCGGATTTCAGTAATTCTGGAAAAATACACACAGTCCTGTAATTTTCCCCTTCTCTCATTTCACCCTGACATGGATGTAGGGGGAATTGGGGGGAATGAGAGAATGACACACTGTGAAACAGAGAGAGGGTCAGACAGAGACAGACTGTGCGTGAAGGGGAGGAGAAGAGAGGCGAGGACAGACAAGGGAAACATTTCACCTGTCATTGTGTGCAAAAAGCAGAGCGGTAAATCTGATGGTAATTGGGTCTTCGATGTGCTGACGGAAATCCACCGTAGCATTCAGAAAATGGTCGACTAATGTGGTTTGAAAGACACACACCAACATATTCAACAGCCAGAGGCGGGCACATCTAATCTGAAAGTTAGCTTTGACACCCACTAATCCGCTAACTGAAAAGCTAACTGTGATAATACTAAACCAATAAAACATTGAGCTGAAGCTACTGATAACCGTTAATTTTTATTCTATCATTTCAGCTTTGGCTTGTTTGCGTCAAAACCCTGAAAAACAGACCTAAAGAGCTGAAATTTTAATATGCTGTAGGCTAAACATAGAGGTTCCCAACAAGGTTGAACATGCCAAGAACAGCTGATGTTCAAGATGGACATAAACAATTAAATTTTAAAAAATGAAATTAAGCAGTAGTTTACATTCAACATACAGTTCATTCACAGTATAGAAAGCATGAAAGGAATAAAAATGCACATGTAAATAATTTTAATAATGTAATTCATGCATTTACTCTGGCTTGACCTGCTTGTTGCCTTTGTGCAATCATGGGTAAATTTTGGTAACTGGATTAGTGTATAAGCTGCAATGCCATTAAACTTTATTTTAAAAAGGTTTGCTACCTTCAAGTTAGCAACACTAAATTTAGTGGAAGCTAATTTGTTTGCTAATGGCTTTAAAAGTTAGCTGAAAAGGTAATCAGCTAGCAAACAAGTTTGCCTCACTAACTGACTGCTATCTGAACTTTGCCCATCACCAACAACACGTAACGTTCTAAAGCACATTTCAGCTGCTTTAGACCCTCTTGCACAAGTCTTTCAGAAGCCAGATGGTAACGGAGCTGGAGCTCTACATTCAATCAATGTTCAAAGTGTTTGTCACATTTTAGTTTTGATCCAAAGCTGCTTCAGACATTTTAATTTGACCTCTGTTCCACTGTGAAGACCCTTTTAGATTATCACCTCATGATCCATACTGTAATTGCAAACAGTATTTTTTTTGGGGGGGGGGGGGGGGGGGGCTGCCACATGCTGCCTTATTTAGAACTGTCCAAAGTCTTCCAGTATATTTTAGTTTGATCTTTGTAGAAAATCTATAATAAAGTCCCAATGCTTGTGCTTTGGCAGTTGGCAGACATTACAGTGGTAGGCAGTATTACCCACTGGTGACAATACTTTAGCACACCTCGACATATTGGGACTTGGTGCAAATGATCTGCCAGTGGGACCAAAAAAAAAAAAAAAAAAAATCCCATTTGTTATTGTGTTTATGTTGGTAAAAACATGACAGTAGTAAACGTCCAATGAAACATCTGATCAAGGTTACAAAATGGATCAAATCAGATCTGCTCGTTAGTCTACATCTAAAAATGAGTGATCACACCTTGGAGAGCTGTTGCACCAAGTGGACTGACATGAATCATGGCTCCAACACGAGAGATGTCAATTGAAACAAAGGAGAGGATTATCAAACTCTTAAAAGAGGGTAAATCATCACGCAATGTTGCAAAAGATGTTGGTTGTTCACAGTCAGCTGTGTCTAAACTCTGGACCAAATACAAACAACATGGGAAGGTTGTTAAAGGCAAACATACTGGTAGACCAAGGAAAACATCAAAGCGTCAAGACAGAAAACTTAAAGCAATACGGCTCAAAAATCGAAAATGCACAACAAATGAGGAAAGAATGGGAGGAAACTGGAGTCAACGTCTGTGACCAATGTGACCAAACTGTAAGAAACCGCCTAAAGGAAATGGGATTTACATACAGAAAAGCTAAACGAAAGCCATCATTAACACCTAAACAGAAAAAAACAAGGTTACAATGGGCTAAGGAAAAGCAATCGTGGACTGTGGATGACTGGATGAAAGTCATATTCAGTGATGAATCTCGAATCTGCATTGGGCAAGGTGATGATGCTGGAACTTTTGTTTGGTGCCGTTCCAATGAGATTTATAAAGATGACTGCCTGAAGAGAACATGTAAATTTCCACAGTCATTGATGATATGGGGCTGCATGTCAGGTAAAGGCACTGGGGAGATGGCTGTCATTACATCATCAATAAATGCACAAGTTTACGTTGATATTTTGGACACTTCTCTTATCCCATCAATTGAAAGGATGTTTGGGAATGATGAAATCATTTCTCAAGATGATAATGCATCTTGCCATAGAGCAAAAACTGTGAAAACATTCCTTGCAAAAAGACACATAGGGTCAATGTCATGGCCTGCAGATAGTCCGGATCTTTATCCAATTGAAAATCTTTGGTGGAAGTTGAAGAAAATGGTCCATGACAAGGCTCCAACCTGCACAGCTGATCTGGCAACAGCAATCAGAGAAAGTTGGAGCCAGATTGATGAAGAGTACCGTTTGTCACTCATTAAGTCCATGCCTCATAGACTGCAAGCTGTTATAAAAGCCAGAGGTGGTGCAACAAAATACTAGTGATGTGTTGGAGCGTTCTTTTGTTTTGCATGATTCCATAATTTTTTCCTCAGAATTGAGTGATTCCATATTTTTTTCTCTCTGCTTGGTCTAAAAAAGTAACCGTTACTGACTGCCACAATTTCTTTTCCTGATTTCTTATAGTGTTTCTTAAAGCCAGAAAGTTGGCATTTGAAATGACTTTAGTTTTGTGTCATGTCTGTGATCTGCTTTTTTTCTACAAAATTAAACAACTGAATGAACATCCTCCTAGGCCGGTGATTCCATAATTTTTGCCAGGGGTTGTAATCTGTATGTTAAACACTTGTGACCGCACAGTCAGAAGTATAACCAAGGCTTGACAAGCAAGGAAAGGCAAAAGGCAGTGAAGAACCTACCCTCCACCTGGCCACTCATGGCAAAAGCACTGACCAAGTTGAGGAATTGCCTGTGGCTCATTGCAGTGTCCATGAGCCTCCTAGAGACAGAGAATGAGAAAGGGTGAGAGACAGACAAAATGAATACATCACACTGCGGACCTCCAGGCCAACAACAACCCCAGACAGGCCAGATTTTTGTTTTTTAAACATCAACGAAAAATAATGCCAAATATTATTAATCTGGAGGTCAATAATCATCTCCAGCTCTCTGATCAAGGACTAGTTCCATAGAGCAGTCTAATGTTTTTAATTCGAGTAAACTCACTTAGTCGATTAATCTTTTGTCATTAGTCGTGCACAAAGCGCTTTGTCGGCTAAAGTTTCGTATTAGCCGTCTAGCTTGCTACAGAGCAGGCTCATCTTATTTTAGCTGACAAAACTTCAGTGTGTTACCTAAAAAATGGTGGCTGTCATGTACCACCACTTGATGGAGCAGGAAGGAAGGAGAACTTCGCGGCGGGAGTGGGTGTTCTGGGACTGGAATAATCCACTGGAGATGTTTACGGACTGCAAAGTTCAACAGCGATACCGCTTCCATCCGCCTTGGCCATGGTTGTAGCAGACAATATTCTAGAAGTAAACAAAACGCTACCTCGGCTCGAAGTAAGCAAAACTCTTGTGCACTAGAGGCGTTTCTTGGCAACGGCACTCATGAGGCTGTTATGTCTGTGAAAATCATAGACTAACGTAAAACAGCTAATCTACAAGTTTAGCCGTCGATGTGAAATGGAGATTAGACAACTAATGTAGACTACAAGATTAGACTGCTTTATGAAACTGGGCCCCAAACTGCAGCCCTGAATTTGAACCCCCCACCCCCACAAAAAAGTAAAAACTCCTGTTAAATTGCTTGTGGAAGCAACTCAAAGTAATTTTTACATGAAGACAAAACTGTCATAGAAATACGGCGATTGTGCTGTGTGAGCTAGCAGACATCTTTGATGCACACTCATTTAAGCTTTAATGATAATTAAAGACAGCCACAGATTTGTGAACCAGACGTGTAAAAATCTTTGATTCACAAACTTTTTCATCCAGGTTTTAGCTTTTAATGAGCAGATTTGAAAGTTATTATAGTCTTGATCAAATAAGAATCCTTAAAGGGGCCATACTGTGCAGAGATCTCCAGACTCCCACAGTTCTAAAGTGGGTGTTTTTCCACATATTCTCCTGCTATAAAACATCAGTTAGGTCATACACAGCTTGTTTGAGACCACTGTAACGCATGTAACAGGATTAACCTCAAATGTCTTAATTTGATTTTAGATTAGTCAGTCAATGACCCATGATTACCACTGTACCAAAATTATACTAAAATCCTGATATGCAAAGTAAAAATTTCTGCATCACAACAGCAACACCATCTGAAATGAAGTGGGGAAAAAAGCTAAAATATACTTTATACGATTGCACCATTTATTTTATACAATAAATATTTCTGTAATTTTTTTTCTGCAATGGACCAGTTATCTGTGTGGGTGGCTGCCATCCAAGACCCGAAGTGGTTCCTTGGTGTTGTGGTTTCTGTAAAGTGCAGCACCAGTGCGTGCTACCAGACTTCACTCGCTGTCAACAAGTGCAAAGGGTTTTTTTTTTTTTAATTTGTTTGTGTACTTGATGGGTTTGTGTTTATACACATCCCCATTCAGGATATGAGTTACCGCCAGGCCTGAAGAAAAAAATTAAAGTAGGGAAAACAATGGAAATTTAGCACATCTTTTTCCTGCCGCACTTCACGCTAAAAGCAGAACAATACAAATAAGTGAAGAAAGGAGCAAGTGTTTCCTGTGTAATAGCCAGCGGACGGTGGCTAGGCCCTGCATTAGCGTCTCTTCTAATCCCGCTCATGTTAAACTTTAATGGCCTACTGCTGTTCATAGCACTTCGTTCAACTCACAGCTTCATCTTCAGGTTGAGCGCCTCCTCCATATTGTTTTGTTGACAGCAAAGGGTGATGAGGTCGATGTAGGCGTTAGCCGTCATGTCTTCTTCATACTGCCGCATCAGTTCCAGAGCTCCTTGCAGGTTCTGATAGGACATAAAAACCATGAGGAAACAAGAAAGGCCTGACTAGGAAACACAGACCACAGCTGAACTGCAAAAATTAAAAACATTTGGACTATTTCCTGTTAAGGGACTGGAATAATCAACATCCTCATGCCGTACCTCCTCAACACAGAGGATATGTATGGCCTGCTTGAGTTCACTTCTCACTGATTCGTTATGAGCTTTCAGCTGGGCCAGCTTCTTCACCAGGAATGCTTTCCGCTTCGCAGGTTCCTGATGGAGACGAGGCAACACCATTAAAACACATTCACACTAACATACATACACGTGACCCGGTGGATCGGAACAGCGTCGGGAATGACACCGCCGTTTTGTCAGACCGTCGCTGGAAACAAGTAGCTGACTCACAAATCAGACCTTTTCTGTTTTCTTGTCTTCTTGTTGCAAATGTGCTTTCAAATCCTCACCAACAGGAAAATAACCGCAAAAAAAAGTTTTTGCGGGAAAACATTTAGACACATTCCCACTTTCTTGTCTTTATTTGGCTCAACAATCAAGATGCTTTTGTGTGACTCGGTAGACAGAAATTCAAGGGCTGCCTTACCTGGCCTAATGCAAAGGCAACTTGACCCCAGATAAGTGGTGGAAAAAATAAAAATCAATGGATGGACAGACAGATATTTTAATGGCCTACTGCTGTACATACGAGTACATACACACACAAAAGATGTACAGTGCGGAAAATGAGTATTTGAACACCCTGCGATTTTGCAAGTTCTCCCACTTAGAAATCATGGAGGGGTCTGAAATTTTCATCTTAGGTGCATGTCCACTGTGAGAGACATAATCTAAAAAAAAAATTCCAGAAATCACAATGTATGATTTTTTTTTAATAATTTATTTGTATGTTACTGCTGCAAATAAGTATTTGAACACCTGTGAAAATCAATGTTAATATTTGGTACAGTAGCCTTTGTTTGCAATTACAGAGGTCAAACATTTCCTGGAGTTTTTCACCAGGTTTGCACACACTGCAGCAGGGATTTTGGCCCATTCCTCCACACAGATCTTCTCTAGATCAGCCAGTTTACTGGGCTGTTGCTGAGAAACACGGAGTTTGAGCTCCCTCCAAAGATTTTCTATTGGGTTTAGGTCTACTGGCTAGGCCACTCCAAAACCTTGAAATGCTTCTTACGGAGCCAATTCTTGCTTATCCCGCCTGTGTACTTCGGGTCATCGTCATGTTGGAAGACCCATCCATGACCCATCTTCAATGCTCTTACTGAGGGAAGGAGGTTGTTCCCAAAATCTCGCAATACATGGCCGCAGTCATCCTCTCCTTAATGCAGTGCAGTCGTCCTGTTCCAAAACCCCCAAAGCATGATGCTTCCACCACCATGCTTCTCAGTAGGGATGTTATTTTTGGGATGGTACTCAGCATTCTTCTTCCTCCAAACACGGCGAGTGGAATTAAGACCAGAAAGTTCTATTTTGGTCTCATCTGACCACATAACTTTCTCCCATGACTCCTCTGGATCATCAAAATGGTCATGGGCAAACTTAAGACGGGCCTGGACGTGTGCTGAACATTCCATGCCATGCATGATTTTAACCCATGACGTCTTAGTGTATTACCCACAGTAACCTTGGAAACAGTGGTGCCAGCTCTCTTAAGGTCATTGACCAGCTCCTCCCATGCAGTTCTTGGCTGATTCCTCATCTTTCTTAGGATCATTGGTACACCACGAGGTGGGATCTTGCATGGAGCCCCAGTCCAAGGGAGACTGACAGTCATGTTTAGCTTCTTCCATTTTCTAATAACTGCTCCAACAGTTGAACTTTTTTCACCAAGCTGCTTGGCAATTGCCCTGTAGCCCTTTCCAGCCTTGTTGAGGTCTACAATTTTGTCTCTGGTGTCTTTGGACAGCTCTTTGGTCTTAGCCATGTTAGTAGTTGGAGTCTTACTGATTGTGTGGGGTGGACAGGTGTCTTTATGCAGCTAACAACCTCAAATAGGTGCTTCTAATTTGGAATAATAAGTGGAGTGGAGGTGGACTTTTTAGAGGCGGACTAACAGGTCTATGAGGGCCAGAATTTCTGCTGATTGGCAGGTGTTCAAATACTTATTTGCAGCAGTAACATGTAAATAAATTATTTAAAAAAAAAAAATCATACATCGTGATTACCGGATTTTTTTTTTTTTTTTTTTGGATTATGTCTCTCACAGTGGACATGCAACCTAAGATGAAAATTTCAGACCCCTCCATGATTTCTAAGTGGGAGAACTTGCAAAATTGCAGGGTGTTCAAATACTTATTTTCCTCACTGTAACCTATAAGGTACTCACATTGAACAGATGCTTCCTGAAATGATGAAATGAAATATTCACTTATGATAAATGTATTACTCTACAAAGCTGCTCTAACCCATAGCACCTAGGCAAACATTAATAAGCTGACCACTGATGACTAATGCTTTTCTGCAGAAGACTTTTACAAAGTACAGTTCAGTGGTTTTGATTCTTGACCTTCTGACTCCTCCTTGGGGTCTTCATACTTAATACACATAGAAACTTTGGTAACAATCAAGCTATTAGAAATAAGTTATTCATCTAACAAGATTTTTTACAAAGTAAGCACCAGTGATTGATCTTTGACTCCAAAGTCAATAGGTATCTTGGGGTCAATATACCGAAAGCACACACCAAGTTTTGTTTTAATCAGGCGGTTAAATAAGACATTACTGAGCTAATAAGATTTGTATAAAGTACACCTCAAGGACCTTGACCTTTGACCAAAAATCAATAGGCTTCCCATGATCACTATGCATAAGGCATTTATCATGTTCGGTGACAATCAGGATGGAACAACTGAAAAAACTCGCTCACAAGTTAACTGTCGCATGACAAACTGACTCCCCACACAGTGTGTAACCCACTGGCAGCTATGTGGGGAAAAAGGGAAAAAAAAATTGGAGCACTCTTCGAGAATGATCTCATTCCTCGAGTACATTAAACCATAAAAATGTGGTACCACATTAGATTTTATTCATTTTCACAATTCCACTGTTGTACTCACAGTGAAAGTAGGATCTAAGGACTTGGCATTGAGCGTCAGGTCTTCACTGTTCACCAAAGCCTTCGCATGCTGACACACAAAGACACAGCAACATTAGCGATGGAGACAAAACTTCCAGGATAACAATGCACAATAAAATGTGGCTCTGTACCTCAACAAGCATTGGAAGCTGGTGAGATTCCAGATTCTTCCTGATACCTCTGAAGATGTTCAAAGAGATTTTTATGCCCTGTAAAAAAAAAAAAAGGAAAAAAAAATAGAAGAACAAAAGACATTAGAGCATCAACAAGGCACAGTTCAACTCAGCACAACAGAATGACAACTGCTGTTCCTGATAGTTAAAAATCAATGGTTAAAAGCTAATTAGGAATTGATCTGCTTTTGCTTCATCAATCAGTCTATCTATTTTAAGGGGGGAAAAAGCATTAACACATTGCTTTGCAAGGCCTCCTGTGAAGTCATGACAATCACCGAAATCTCAACATCAACACACAATGCACACAAAAAATAAATGATTAGTGAGAATAACACTGCACTTGAGCATTGGTAGACTAATGAAATTCCACATTTTGACCCCAGAAATGCACAAGAAAGTAGGAAAACTAACACAAACTGAAGTTTCCAGCCTTAATCACTTTGCTAAGACTCCATAAATGGTAAGCACTATGCATATACACAATTACTTTTCTAAAATATTATAAACAAGCCAATTACTCGAGCAATCTTAAAAACTGTAAAGATTAAAGCACTACAAAAGCCACCATTAGTTGCAGTCTTAACAGTTGACTTAAGATTCTTTTTAGATTAAACATCGACTCATATTCATGTCTTCAAGGAAAGAAACAACTCCAGTTGACTCAAGCTGCTTGGACGCCATGACCTGGACGACTGAGAACCTCCACAGGCATGGCATACATTCTACATAGCTAGTTAAGAAGTGATATTTATTAACAAAGTGTAAATCGCAGCTCAGCCTTCGGTAACGCGGCTGCTTTACCAAACCAGCCCATCCTGCTCCAGATGAGGAACACAGCACGCAGGCTGGACACGCTGCTGTATTTGTGGCTAACCTGACTGTGATTATGCGCTACAAACTGCAAACTGATGCACAGGGTTTCTGAAAGCACAAGCAGCAAGGCCATTTATGAACATGTACATTTCTTCACATTATCATCGAGTTGGTTTTGTACCTTGGTCTGTAACTGGTTGAAGAAATTCCTCAGCAGGTCTTTGTCACCGTCCGATCGCTTCTGCAATATGCTGCGGACCACTTGGTACAAGAAGTATTCTGTTTCTGATAGAGCAAGATGGACACACAAATGCAAAGAGTTGTCATGGGAATAAATTTCACTCATCACCGTGTCAGTCACTGCATCCACTTGGGCATTTATACAATCTTCTGTAACCGCTGCAGCTCCTTTTCTGCTGACAGAAGCTGCAGTGTGACTGAACGTGTGACTGCTGGGAGCAAACGTCACCAAACTGGATGTGACATCGATAACTGTCTCCATCACTCCCACCAGCACACACAAACCTACACAGGAGCACCTGCGCTGTCAGAACACCCCCCCCCCCCCCCCCCCACGCACAGTCAGATCAAAAATTCTATCCAGCACTGACACACAAACTCACACACTTTAGCTACTCAGCGCTGTGTCAGCAGTCAAGCTCCATTTCCTCTGATGGAGAGTGTCTGTCTCTTACGTGCACACACGCTCCATGATGCAAATTAGGCGGGTCAGCAGTCCGCTGCTACTGAGACTGCAGGTACATACGACAGGGCGCCCTCATTTCAGAAGGTGTGTGTGGAGTTTCGTGGAGTACTCGCCACCCAACTTGCTCCTATCCACTTCAAACAAGTCACTACTCTCAACAAATGTGTCACACAGCGCTACTCACAGTTGCTGGCACTCATTAGGGTGGGGCGAAGGGTTTTTTTATTTATTAATGCAGTGCCTTAGTCGGCAGTTTTCTGCCACACCAGCTCCCATTCTTTTGTTACTGCCAATGTGTAAATATATACTCATATTCTGCCTACAGTCATTATTTCGAACTCTGCTGAGCCCACTGATGTGGGCTGTTTATCTACACATGCACATGCTTTACTGTGGGTCAAGTGAATCAACTCGGATCATCTGTTCCAAAACCGAAAAGTCAGAGCTTTCCAGCTGAGAGTCAGTCAAGCCACAGCTCAGGTTTACACTCAGGGTTTGTTAAACCTTCTTTCTGAAACAGGACCAGAAGTGAACTCTCTACAACATTATTGCAGGCAGAAAAAAAAAAAGACATATATATATACATATATATACACATATGTATGTATATATATATATATATATATATATATATATATATATATATATATATATATAGTGGCTTGCAAAAGTATTCAGCCCCTTGGTATTTCACACATTTTAATTCCCTAAACACACCCTTATCCTGTTCTCAAATACTTTCTTACCAATAGCTGGAGACTCCATTGTGCTGAAACGTTGGTCTCTGTACAGCAGCTCAGTAATCTAGAGCCAAAACACAGAAAAATCAATAGACACGTAGGAACACATAGGCTGATGTGAGACAACTGGTCAGAAAAAAAAAATTATCATCCCTTTATTTGCAACATTACACAGAACACTAATGTTTAAAAGTGTAACTAGCTTGGGCACCATTTGTAGGAGCACCACAGACCAAGGCCTCAGGTTGGGTTTGAACACACAAACTTCTGATTATGAGGCAACAGTCATGTTTGTTGATTTTGGACCTGGCAGCAAAAATGCCATAAATTGTTTTTCATCAAGTTAAATTTGAACCCTGGATACCAACACAGTTATTTCAAATATTTCCAAAGCCCTTGAAATTGGATATAAACAAAAGATCAGCACTTTTGTAGTGGTTAAAAATGTGCTCTGGACCAAGGACACATTGTATTATATATATTAGATATGTCTGAGGTAAACATTCGACCAGTTATCAAGAATTAAATATCTTTGACTGTTGTTGGGGCAAAACAGATAACCTGAGTGGATAAGAAACTAATACCGCCCCCCAAAATAAATGCCTCAAAGGTTTATAAGATAAGGTATGTATGATCGGTCATAATGTAAAAAATATTCTACGATGAAAAGTAATCTTACGTCGTAGTGAAGATGGGATTAATATTTTTATTGCATCATTTCTGTGATCATACCTGCATTGACAAAAAAATGTCAATGCTATAGTTGTAGGTTGAACTCTGAGTATGTTTTTTCCTTGACAGAGCATTTAACAGCACTGTATAATGGAAACAGACAGCATTTGCCATAAGTAATCTAAGCTCACTTTTATTATTTACCACTCAATCCCACTATTTACGCAGCTACACTCAAAATTAGAAAACCACTTTGTCTGTACAGAATTCTGGACCAACAAACATGCAGTCTCTTACCTTAGCCATGATCTCTACATCTGAAGACCTGCAGGGGGCAGTAGAGGACAAGACATGACAGTCCACGCTACATGCACTGGGTCAACACAATATCTGGCATGTCAGGGCTAATATGCACTTTCATCCTAAGTCAGAGCAGGTTTTTCTTTCAGGTTACAAAACACACTTCTGAAAATATCTCTCACACACACACACACACACACACACACACACACACACACACACACACACACACACACACACACACACACACACACACACACACACACACACACACACACACACACACACACACACACACACACACACACACACACACACACACACACACACACACACACACACACACTTCCATCACCACTAATTCCCAGTTAACATTTTTCTACACTGCTTATGTCAACATGAATAAAGCATTCATTTCATCAATGATCACATTTTAAACTTTGCACAAAATGGGAAGTGAGACTGGAAACTGTTTTGGGCGGGTGGTGGTGGTGGTGTGTATGGTCTTGATTTAGGCTGCAGCACAGGAACCCCTTAGTCCCCTCAACCAGTACTGCTTTGTAGTGTAAAGTGACACAAGTGGTGAATAAGATGTTATTACTGTCCCTGTCCCTCACAGGTGGACGACGCACTCGACTGCCTTGGTCCATTTATTTGGACAGAATAACTGACAGTTGTAACTACAGTATTGCTCCCGTTGAAGTGTTTCTGTCTGTATCTATCTGTATATTGGAATATTTAGACAACTACAGAAAAAAATGATCTACTTTCTTGCTGGACCTGATCGGAGACGCCACAGTAGATCAGATGTCTCCATCTCACACCATCATCTGCATGTTCCCTATCACAACAAACTTCCTCTTAGATCCTCTTTTCCTCCTGCATGGCAACCCCATCCTTAGCATCTTTCTCTCTGTATAACCCGCATCTGGCCTGTGCACGTGCCCGAACCATCTCAAGCACACCTCCAAATTGCCCCCCCAGTGCTTTCCCTCTGATGCGCTTATTCCTAATCCTGTCCATCCTTATCATCTCCAAGGAAAATTGCAGCATCTTCAGTCACAGTGCCGCATCTCAACAGTCACTGCCACCTCCTCATCGCTATATAACAAAGTTGGCATCATTGCAATCTTTTAAACGTTCCCCTTCAGTGTGACTGATATTATTCTATCACAAATCACTCCATCCACTTCACACTACATACACTCTTCAGTTTTTTAAACCACACTACAGTACCAGTTACTTTGAACAGTTGACCCCAAATATTGAAACTCACCCAGCTAAACCACTTCCATGCCTTTCAATCACACCATTTCACTGCTCTCCCTCATTCACACCATCTTGATCCTACACAATTTCACCCCACCCCCCCACCCCCACCCCATGCATACCTGCAGCCTCTCCAGGCTCACCTCAACCTGCTCCTTATTCTTCTGATCTCATCTGTCAACCTGCTCATCACCACTCCAAACAAAAAAGGGCTCAAGAGTCTGTCCTTAATATATTCCCAACTTAAGCTTCAACACATCAGTCATTCTTACTGCAAGCCTCACCACTGTCACTGTCCTGTACATTTGCAAACTTCTGTGCCACTCCTGATTTCCTCATACAACTCCACAAATCCCAACTCTGTAACTTACAGTGCATCCAGAAAGTATTCATTGCGCTTAACTTGTTTCACATTTTTTATGTGACAGCCTTATTCCAAAATGAAGTAAATTAATTTTTCCCTCAAAATTCTACTCACAACACCTCATAATGATGACATGAAAGTTTTTTGTTTTTTTTGTTGTTGTTGTTGTTTTTGGAAATTTTTGCAGTTATTTTAAAAAACAACAACTAAGAAATCACATGTACATAAGTATTCACACCCTTAGCTCAATACTTTGTTGATGCACCTTTGGCAGCAACTACAACCTCAAATATTCTTGAATATGTTGTCACAAATTTGGCGCATCTATCTTTGGGCAGTTTTGCCCAGTCCTCTTTGCAACAGCTCTCAAGCTCCATCAGGTTGGATGGGGAGCATCGGTGCACAGCCATTTTCAGATCTCTCCAGAGATGTTCAATCAGATTCAGGTCTGGGCTCTGCCTGGGACACTCAAGGACATTCACAGAGTTGTCCTGAAGCCACTCCTTTGATATCTTGGCTGTGTGCTTAGGGCCATTGTCCTGCCCAGTCTCCCAGTTCGTGCCACTGAAAAACATCCCCACAGCATGATGCTGCCACCACCATGCTTCACTGTAGGGATGGTGCCTGGTTTCCGCCAAATATGACACCTGGCATTCACACCAAAGAGTTCAATCTTTGTCTCATCAGACCAGAGAGTTTTGTTTCTCATGGTCTGAGAGTCCTTCAGGTGCCTTTTGACAAACTCCAGGCAGGCTGCCATGTGCCTTTTACTAAGGAGTGGCTTCCATCTGGACATTCGACCATATAGCCTGACTGGTGGATTGCTGCAGAGATGGTTGTCCTTCTGAAAGGTTATCCTCTCTCCACAGAGGAATGCTGGAGCTCTGACAGACTTATCACTGGGTTCTTGGTCACCTCCATGACTAAGACCCTTCTCCCCAATCACTCAGTTTAGACGGGCAACCAGCTCTAGGAAGAGTCCTGGTGGATCTGAACTTCTTCCATTTACAGATGATGGAGGCCACTGTGCTCATTGGGACCTTCAAAGCAGCAGAAATGTTTCTGTACCCTTCCCCAGATTTGTGCCTCGAGACAATCCTGTCTCAGAGGTCTACAGACAATTCCCTTGACTTCATGCTTGGTTTATGCTCTGACATGCACTGCCAACTGTGGGACCTTATATGTAGACAGGTGTGTGTCTTTCCAAATCATGTCCAATCAACTGAATTTACCCCAGGTAGACTCCAATTAAGCTGTAGAAACATCTCAAGGATGATCAGTGGAAACAGGATGCACTTGAGCTCAGTTTTGAGCTTCATGGCAAAGGCGGTGAATACTTATTTACATGTTGCTTCTTAGTTTTTTTTTATTATTATTATTAATAAATTTGCAAAAGCATAGAAAAATATTTTTTCCACATTGTCATTGTGGGCATTGTGGGTAGAAATGAGGGAAAAAATGAATTTCATCCATTTTGGAATTAGGCTGTAACATAAATCTAGCGCTATGAATACTTTCCAGATGCACTGTATGCATCCTCTAAATCCAGAAGCACACAATGCAACATATACTCGTATTCTGATACTCTCTCCAGTGGATAAATACACACTGTAGTCAAGATACTAGGTCATCTACAAAGAAGTAGAGACATTTAAAAAGTCTAATTTTAAGACGCCATTGTTACAAATCCAAGATACCACCATGGTGGCTTTCGGGAAAATGAAATAATCCATATTCTATTGACACTACTGTAGAGCAGGTATCAGAGTAGATAAGAAACTGGGCTGCCAATATGTAGGCTTGGATTTGAATCCCGCTCATGCTACCTTTACACTTAATCTGTGCTGTCTCAGTCCACCCAGCTGTAAATGGGTTCTTGCCATGGCTAGGTGTCAGACTGGTGTCAGACTGGTGTCCCATCCAGGGGGAGTTGTAGATTCTGATCAACTTCACAATCCAGAGATAAGCACCGTCACAAACAGCCCACAGGACCGATATAAAACATACTTCATTTGTTGGCTATTATTTTCCTAGAAAGTATAGTTTTACTCATTTCTGTAAAATTCAAACCAAAGACAGCACCTGAACATGGTGAATCTGATTAATAAATTAGAATAGTTAGATGAATGACTAATAAGGATTCTCTTGAATGCATGTGAGAAATGTTTTGCGTGTAGAGTTGACATCATGTCATGTCATGGAAACACAGCTCACCACAGTTGAACTGAACATGATCTCAGTTTGACACTTCAGATGTTATAGTACAAGAGAGATGTGACAGCAGGACAAAAGAGTGGGAAACCACAAAAGAGACACACACTAAATGATGACAATGTATGACATTTCTGGTTCTGTCAGCGGGCTGCCAGACAAGAGACTGAGATTAGAGAAGAGTTTTATTAAATGATTAAATTATGCCCTGACCTCGTCTTTGCCAGATGCAGGTCCCCACACTGCAAGTATTTGTAGGGTTTCATGTTCGTGCCTTCGACAATTCAGCTACATTTCCTTTATATCCTTATTGATACAGGAACGTGTGTTACTGGTTGAACTTTTTGCACTGCTGAAAACACACGTGACACTGCTCTCAGCACATGTACATGCATGTCCAATTTAACTGTAATTTGGGTTCAGCAGGACAAACTAAGCACCCCGTGCACTCCATAACGCATACGCAATTAAAATGAAACAAGTGCTGGGGACAATTATAGGTAATCACAACTATAAATTACATTTTGTCATTTTAAAACAGAACACAAGTCTGCTTTTTCTAGATTTTGGAATAAGATCTGATGAGATGTGACTAGAGATCGCTGTTAGCTGCCTCAGATTTCCTATCGTGAAACGGATGTTAGCCTACGACTCGCCTTCAAACGGGTGCCAATCAATCGCAGGTTAGTACTCCAGACAAGGTCAGTCCCCAGTTATAGCTGGGTGAACTGAGACAATGTAGATGAAGTGTCTTGTCCAAGTACACAAAGGTAGCATGACTAGGAGTCAAGCCCAGGTCTACACAGTGGTAGGCCAACTCATATCCCACTGAGCTACCTGCTTTATAAATCATGTCATTTAGCCCACCCAAAATGGCACAGAAATGCACAAAATTCAATGAATTCAACATCAGCTTTGAAGAATATATCAACTAAAGGAAAAACATAAACCAAAGTCAGTGGATTCTGGGTGTGTAGTGAAAGAAATATCTCAGATCCCTGCGGACAAGTCGGTGCATTTCTTTGCTTCTCTTCCAGCGTAGCCTGGGGAGCAGACTGCTTTTGTGTGGGCATGTAGTGTGAAACTGTAAATATTCATAATCGCCCCTTCAACACAAGCCTGGGGTCAAACCAAATTCCTTAGGCTAATTCTCCATTTGTGCACGTGACAGTGGGGAAGAGAGAGAGGGGTCAGGATGGGGGTCTGAACATGAGGAACGGTAGTGGGCATGTGTTCATTTGCATATCTCCCACGGTGCTTTGGCAACAGCCTCCATATGCATGAGGCACCAGTGGACGTGTTTGCATGCGTGTCTGTGGAGTGTTTTCCCCGCAGCTGCCCGTGCACAATGACGCTCTCAATGGTGCGACAGGCTGCACATGTCATATTCACAGTGTATGCCGCTGTGACCTCAACAGTGCTTCGGGCATACCTAAAAAATGGCATTGGGGGTTGTGGAAAAATATGGATTTCCTGAAGATGGAGAACAAATAAAGAGACAAACAAATCGACTCACTCTTTGAAGCTCTGGATGAGGCTGCCACGGAAAAGTATGAGGGGCACTTGTGGGAAGGACGGGTTAGACACTAGAATAAACAGAGGGCAGAAAAGTCATAAAAACCCAAAGATAAAATGTTCGGATGTGAAATGATTTAATCTGATGACCTATTAGCAAGAATCTAAAGCACAATTTAACTGACTGCAGTATACAGATGCATGATCCCGCTCTTGCTCACGTTCTACTAGCCTGGCTTGGTGCTTGTCATTGCCGTTTCGCCCGTGTGAGCTAATGAGCGATCAGTGTTAAGCCCTGCCCAGCAGCTTTTAGTAGCCGTTCAGAAGCACCTACTCCTTATATTTCCCAACCGGCTTGGGAACGTCTTGGGATCTCCTGGAAAAGTGAAGAGGATTTGGCCAAGGATACGGAAATGTGGGATGAACTACTTGGTCTACTGGCACCATGACTAGGACAAGCAGTAGAAAATGTATGGAGCGCGGAGTTATCGCGCCCCCAAAAAGGGCCCCGAAAATCATTTTCAGGGGTGTTGACTGTGGTGGAGCTGCGCAACAGTGTTAGACCCCCTAAAACGCTCTGCGAATCCCTGTGGTGGCAACAGGCTTATTGATGGTTTGAGAAAGCAAACAGTGGGTCTTATTTACACCGACCATCCTGACATACCGGGTTAAACTGGGTTAAAGAGGCTAGTTTTGCAGTGCCTCAGTTTAGACTCCTGTTACTATGGTCTGCACACAGCCAACACCTGGACAAATTTGGAACCAAGATGAATGTGCACAACAGTATGCAGCAAAATTTCATTGAGGACAACAAAGTATATATATGAAACATTTTACGCAAATGACATTAACAAGCAGGGCTTATATTAAGAGTATAAAATAAGGCTGGAGAAAGAGTTGTCCATTATTTAAAAGCCCACCTGACCCCCACCATCTGCCAGCTGAGGCGACGCTCTTTCCTACTCTTTATATATTCACACAAACTTAAAGGCCTGATGACCACAGACGACTGAGGGCGCAAAACAGACACGTCTTCATGTTAGCCAGTTGATGCAGTGAAGCATCATGGAAGTGCATGTGTGTGTGTGTGCGCATGCACGTGGGCTGGCTTACATGTGGTGTAGAGTTGGTCCAGGTCACTCAATGCGAGCGAGCGAAGGTGTAAAGACAAGAAATCCTCAGACTCCGGAGAGATGCCTAAATCCTGTACAAAGAAATTCACCTTTATGTCAGCAAATCAAACACTTTTATTTGTACAAAAAAAGACAGCAAAAAGCACACACTGAATTTTATTTTGGTTACCTTCAAGGCCTGCTGAGCCTCCTCTGTGCTGGAGAAGACTGGAAAAACAAACCTGGATAATATCTCGGAATCAGGGTACACTTCCATTTTTTGCATGCTCTTTATCACCGCCATCACTCCTACAACACACATACACAAAGATTTCATCAGGAATGCAAACTGGGATTAATAATTTCAATTATTTATGATGAATTTTAATCACACAATCTAAACTTTTTTTATGCAGAAAAAAGTGACGTCTTGAGGTTCCTCATTTTCTCAAGTCAATCATCTAAAATCCACTTTATAATATTGTAAGAAGAAGAAGAAGAAAATGCAAATTAGCATTCATGACAACATTAAACCAGAAAATATTCTGTATTTTAAAGTGATTACTTGTCTAATTAGGTTGACCGACTTAGCTAATCATAACTGCACTATATAATTATGATAAGCCTGGATGTGACTCTGGGATGTCGTGATTACACCCAACGACCAACTGGTTCAACAGAAACCTGTTCAGCAGTGACTCAGTGCATAAAATAAATAAAAAATCTGAATTATGGTCGAAATGTGACTCATCCTATGACAACATGAGAAACATCTGTTTATCTGTCTGTTCCAGTTTTCCTCTAAGGTACCTGGGCCAGTTTCCACCAGACTTGCAGATTGCATGTAGGTTGACCCTAGACTTGCCTTTAATGGGTTTTATTTTGGCAAAAGTAACAGTCACAGGGGTGAAAGGTGAAGATTGTTTTTTTTAATCATCAGTTTGTTCCCCTACTCCTCCCAGGTGCTTTGGCCAACTGCCTCCAAATTAATATGTTGATGACACTCAACCCCAGAAATGTCCTTAAAGAATTTGTTTTGGCTAAATATCAGAATTATTATTTTTGTTTTTTTAATTCAATGCCCACTAAACTTGGCACACATATGCAGCAGGTTCAGGAATTTTCCAGACAACATCAAATTTGCAAAGGTCAATCATTGGGGGCAAGGTCATTGGGACCAAGTGTCAAAATTGAAAACAGCCTGATTTGCAGCAAAATTAGCACACATATGTAGGGAAATTCTGGAGGGGTGGTGGCCAAGTGGTTAATGCACTTGGTTTCAGTGCAGAAGGTTCCGGGTTCAAATCCCACCCCTGCCACATTTCTTCATGTAATGTGGAGTTGCGTCAGGAAGGGCATCCGGCTAAAACCTGTGCCAGTTCAACATGCAGATCCACCTTGGATTTGCTGTGGTGACCCCGAGTGCAAACAAGGGAGCAGCTGAAGGGACTTACTATGTAGGGAAATTCTGGAATTTCACAGACCAAGTTAACCAATGGTCACTCACTGGGGTCAAGGTCATACCTGCATGTCTGTTTGCATAATCCTCCCAGTTCCTCTTGCTGATTTCTACCAAACTTGATATTTCAGTGAAGGTGGACCCCAAAATTGCTGTGTGTGAGCATTTTATTATTATTATTATTACTACTTTTTTAACATTTTGGCAAAAGGCCAAGGAATTTGATTTTCTACCAGACTTGGATCAAATGTGGCACACACTTAGGATGATTCCTGAGATGTAATCACTTATGTGAAGGTCAAGGACTGGTGGTCTGTGAGCAAACACAAAATCATGACCCCCCCGCCGCTCTGCTACACTAGTTTGCATATGCTACATTTCTTAGGTAGTCAAACTTTAACAATATATCTGAAAAGGTTCATGGACATCTTCATATGATGTGTTACCTTTCTGTGTGAAGTTTGTTGAAATCCACCACAGAGACTTATAGACAGAATAAGTTCTATGAAACCTCAGTGTTTGTTTGGTGGGTTATAAAAGCTTCTATTTGAGCCAATACAAGTGCTCAAGTATAAAAAAAAAGAAGAAAAAAAAGGTGCTTTTGAGTAAGCAACAAATAAAAAAATGCAAGTGGAAAAAAAAATCCTTGGTGGAATAGAGAATATTGGTAACATTTCACTTTTAAGAAATCCCTGAAGTTCTTGAAGAGAAAGGCTCGTGTGGACACGGGTTAACTTGTTCTATCAGTTTTCGTACAATTACTTGCTGCCCTTTTACGAACACGTTTTCCGCACATGTAGAGGAGTGAAGCTGTACAAGCATGTTTTTTTTTTTAAAACTGGTTGATAGAATAAGCAGACACATACTGTATATTTCACCCCTCAAGTTAAATATTTAGGCACTTACACCAGTGATTCTCAACCGGGGTGCCGCGGCACCCTAGGGTGCCGTGATCGATCGTCAGGGGTGCCGTGGGTATTTTTCATATTCGCGATTATTTTTCATATTCACGATTACCGTGAATTATTTATTTTATCCACAAAGCATAAAACGACTCAGAATCTGATGTCATTGTGCTGCAGCCTCGCTCTCGTCTTAAGGCGGGACAAAAACAAGGAGGCTGACGGCCGATTAAAACAGTACCGTCTTCTTCAAAAGCCATCTAAAATGCGGAGCTGTCGGTGTGTGTGTGTCTGTGCCTGTGTGCGCACGCGCGCGGAGTTAACAGGCTGCAGACTGCGAGGGAGGGGGGGTGAGTGAGGGAGATTCCTGAATGCAGGCGCGACACGTTCAGTGCACAGCGAGCGCAGAGCAGAGAGAGGATTGTAAACCCGAGTGAACGTTAACAAAACGGAAACATGAAGCTGCCTTTACTTCTCTCTGAACTTTCTCTAAAGGTGTGATTCTGCCGTTACCGTCCTGTTCACACCATGTGCGCGTCGTATGCTGAATTTATGAGATCATGAGATGAAATAAACGGTCAAATATATTTAAAAACATATTTAAAAAATGAGAATATATGAATGAACTGAGAGCCACAAAAAAAAAAATGTTCAGACGCACAGATCACAAAAAGCAGGTGAGAACGCTGAACTTTAACAGCTGTTATTTTCCAAAGGTATTTATTTGTTAAATCTTAAGCTTAAAGTAGTGTTTAAGCACAAAACGTGACTGATGAGGAGAAACAATTTCAGAAATGCAACAGAAACAACCACAAATCAGAAAAAGTTGGGACTGTATGTAAAATGAAGATAAAAATAAAAATGTTGCACCATTCCCAGTTTCTCCACTCACAGAAGCCAAACGTTCTTCCAGAGTTGTGTAATTATACTACAATAGTAGAATATAAAGAAGAGGAAAAAAGAAAAAAAAAAAAGACAATATATTCGTCAATCGCAATTATTTGTCTGACAATTAATCGTCTCCAGAAATTCCTAATCGTGACAGCCCTACTTGAGATCAGAGCGCAAAATGCTTGAGGATTTTCGAAATGCGATGTTTTCTGTATCGATTTTCTATTGCGATAATTGGGTTTTGCGCAAAACCAGAGGTAATAGCATTATAATATTATTTTAGTTGGTGGTGTGCCGCAGGATTTTGTAAATATAAAAAGGGTGCCGCGGCTCAAAAAAGGTTGAAAAACACTGACTTACACTATCAACAGAATTCTAATACACCCCCCCACCCCCACCCCTTCTACACTGGACTGCTGGATGGGTGCGCACAAATACGCACTCATCCTGAAGTGGACTCCTGCACTGTCACCGTGCCATCTGGCAAAGCCCTGGGGTCCTGCCCCAGGGAAAGAGGCCAAAACTGCCACATGCATATGGAAGAGCCACTCCCACACGCCGTATGCCCACAAGCGCCTGCGTGTTTGTGAGGGTATGCAGATCATAGGAGAGAAACCACTCCAGAACTTTGCATATGGCTGGGAGCATGCCCACAAAAGACACGGGTCTAAATGAGGCCGTGCACATGCTCAGCGTTTCTCTCCGGTTTCATCACAATAATATCAGTGCATTTGTATGCTATATCTGACCACACGCGGCACGTCAACAAGCCGTGTGCTGTCCTCAGCAAACTGCACAGAGTGCTTCCGTGAGTGGACACACCTTGAGATGCTGTGTGCCCGTGTGGATTTTAGTCTCCACTCTGGTTCTTAGACACACCAACAGCTCTGCATCCTCTTGGGGTGTATGTGTTCACCTGGCAATCTCTCTCTTAGCTGAATAAAAGATGAGTGCAGCACTTTTATATGCCATTAAAACCTGAGGCTGCTTCATAGCCGGTAGAACTACCTGAACCACTGCATCCATCTATTCAGCGTTCCCCGCCATCCACATCATTCCACCCACTACCCATAGATAGAAAACAGGTGATCTTCCCCTTTCTTCTCAATGGAAGATCCATTTATCCTGCGGCCCATCCATCCATTCTTACCCCGAGTCGCTTTCATGCTGCAATGTTTTTATGAAAGAAATGCGGGAGCACCTGCTTCCCCTCCTGAATAACCCATAATCAATTTTACAGTGAGCCACATACCCAGAAAATGTGAATGGAGAGCTGAAGGTATAAAACTCAAACCACAGCACTCTTTTTGCACATGAGCTTTCACAGTCATCAGCACTTACACAAGCATTCTTGTGTTTGCAAGTCATGCCTGTGTTCTGGGAGCTTTTAAAGCACCCAGGCATCTTTTGATAACAGCCAAGTGAAGCAATGTGACACGGGCACTCAATCTCTATAGTCCAACCACATCACGTCAGTGGACAGAACAGCAGCTAGACCATGGTGAGCTGACTTGGCTAATCCTCAACACTTCACAAGCAGAAAACTTACAAACCTACAACCACCAATAAAAACTGCAAATAAATGAAAGTGCTGTGATTAAACTTGAATAAATGTTTGTTCGTGGGCCAAGTCAGTTTTGGGTACCACTTATGGGGCCTAGACAGCACTTACAGTCCCAGTATACCATGGCATACCAAACACAAAAATGCATTGTGGCCATCTCAGGGTGGCAGCTACAGCCAGGAAAGGGTCAACATTTAATACAACCCCTGGCACAAATTATGGAATCACCGGCCTCGGAGAATGTTCATTCAGTTGTTTAATTTTGTAGGAAAAAAGCAGATCACAGACATGACACAAAACTAAAGTCATTTCAAATGCCAACTTTCTGGCTTTAAGAAACACTATAAGAAATCAAGAAAAAAAGATTGTGGCAGTCAGTAACGGTTACTTTTTTAGACCAAGCAGAGGAAAAAAATATGGAATCACTCAATTCTGAGGAAAAAATTATGGAATCACCCTGTAAATTTTCATCTCCAAAACTAACACCTGCATCATATCAGATCTGCTCGTTAGTCTGCATCTAAAAAGGAGTGATCACACCTTGGAAAGCTGTTGCACCAAGTGGTCTGACATGAATCATGGCTCCAACACGAGAGATGTCAATTGAAACAAAGGAGAGGATTATCAAACTCTTAAAAGAGGGTAAATCATCACGCAATGTTGCAAAAGATGTTGGTTGTTCACAGTCAGCTGTGTCTAAACTCTGGACCAAATACAAACAACATGGGAAGGTTGTTAAAGGCAAACATACTGGCAGACCAAGGAAAACATCAAAGCGTCAAGACAGAAAACTTAAAGCAATACGGTTCAAAAATCAAAAATGCACAACAAAACAAATGAGGAACGAATGGGAGGAAACTGGAGTCAACGTCTGTGACCAAACTGTAAGAAACCGCCTAAAGGAAATGGGATTTACATACAGAAAAGCTAAACGAATGCCATCATTAACACCTAAACAGAAAAAAACAAGGTTACAATGGGCTAAGGAAAAGCAATCGTGGACTGTGGATGACTGGATGAAAGTCATATTCAGTGATGAATCTCAAATCTGCATTGGGCAAGGTGATGATGCTGGAACTTTTGTTTGGTGCCGTTTCAATGAGATTTATAAAGATGACTGCCTGAAGAGAACATGCAAATTTCCACAGTCATTGATGATATGGGGCTGCATGTCAGGTAAAGGCACTGGGGAGATGGCTGTCATTACATCATCAATAAATGCACAAGTTTATGTTGATATTTTGGACAATTGAAAGGATGTTTGGGGATGATGAAATCATTTTTCAAGATGATAATGCATCTTGCCATAGAGCAAAAACTGCAAAAACATTCCTTGCAAAAAGACACATAGGGTCAATGTCATGGCATAGGGTCAATGTCAATGAGCAGATCTGATTTGATGCAGGTGTTAATTTGGGGGATGAAAATTTACAGGGTGATTCCATAATTTTTTCCTCAGAATTGAGTGATTCCATATTTTTTTCCTCTGCTTGGTCTAAAAAGTAACCGTTACTGACTGCCACAATCTTTTTTTCTTGATTTCTTATAGTGTTTCTTAAAGCCAGAAAGTTGCCATTTGAAATGACTTTAGTTTTGTGTCATGTCTGTGATCTGCTTTTTTTCTACAAAATTAAACAACTGAATGAACATCCTCTGAGGCCGGTGATTCCATAATTTTTGCCAGGGGTTGTAAGAATAATAACAAAAATGCTCCAGTCATATTGAAAAGTGCACCACATTTTTTGTCTGATCATAAAGACTCTCTAATCGTATAGTTTTACGGGATTAATAAATGGATCTTGGCTTTGTCGAATATTTTGCCTTCAAAATAATGGTCAAAAAAGGTCTATGCCCACTGAATTCTATGAGATGCATAACAGTAATGTGATAACTAAGCATAACAGAAGGTGCAAACTTCTTTTTTTAAAACCCTTTTAGCACTACCAACATTTTACACTTTTTTTTATTTTTAAACCAAAATTTTATCTTTTGACCCCTGTACAAACAGAAGTCACCCCTTGTCAACCATTTTTGTTTGCTGTTTTTACCCCATAAAGTGCTGGTTTGACCAAATAATGAACGATGAATAAAGAGCCACGTAGCATGATATTTTTTTTGTGCGAGTCGAGTTATTCAAGAAATGTGGGAGAATAGTGGCTTTTAGAGGCAGATTATCCGGCTAACAAGGCTCATCTCTGAGCGTGGCGCTAATTTTGTGAAGTTCAAAATTTAGCAAAAAAAGCGTGGGGCGATTTGGGTACTACGGGGACAAACAAGGCTGTTAGAGACCCATTTTCCGTGTACCTGGCAGCTATGAGGACAGGACAGGCTACCTGCAACAGAGCAGGTTCCGCTCTGAGAAAGCCCTTGTAGCCTTTTTTGACATCCGTTTCCTGCAATTCCTTCAGAAGAACATCATATACGTGGCTCATTATTTGAATAGTCACTGAAATTTCTGACAAATCCATATGTGGCTCATGATTCATGGCTTTATTATTTGGTCTGACTAGGGCTTAACATTCAGTTATAGTTAATCCAAACTATCCCTTTTGGAATCCCTATGATCAGACAAATAATGTGGGATACTTTTCAATATGGTTGGAGCAGGGGTTTTTTTGTTTTGTTTTTTTAATGTTGACCCATGTGCAATCTGTTGGCCCTTACTTGGCTATAGCTGCCACCCTGGGATGGCCACCATACATTTTTGCAGAGTCCACACAAATTCTACACAAAGTAAAACTGAGAAGCCTTCAGGTGGGCCAGTACAACACATGATATATCATCACTACTATTCAAGTCAGGAGTTAAGCCAACAGTGGTCACAAGGTATCATCATCAGATTCATGTCTCCAGGTTAACTGTCATGGACAAGAAGTGAGGAAGAGGAAAAGAGGAGCAGAGTGAGCCGGTCCCTGTCATCTCCTCGCTGTCCTTGGACATGAGTACCTGTCACTTCTTCTTTTCATTCCTCTCTAACACCCTCCGTCTGTTTCTCTGTGGTTAAAAATATCTAAAGAGACCGATTCTTGTGAACTGACACTGACGTTTGTGTTCGAAAACAACCAAGTCCAAGACAAAGTTCACTTTTATGATGCTTAAAAAGCTACATTTCGAAAAGGCAGTATGTGGTTCTTCATCATGATTGGTAGTCCTTCAAATGAAGGTCAAACATTAACTCCAAGGCTCCAGTACAGTTCACTGACATATTCTGCTCTGAAGAATATAAATGTATTCAAGTGAAAAGATATTTGGATGCAACATGAGGAAATAGGACACCTTGATGAAAAACAAAAACTAAAATCTGTTGAAGATCCTCAGTTAATCACACCACATAACCATATACCATATTTTTAACATACTACTCAGCAAGACTAACAAGAGCAACACAAGGCGTGTGGCATATGACCCTACCCGTAGGTAAAGTTGGGTGTATGAAGCCTGGAAATTATGTAAACTGTGAAAGACCGGTGCTTTTAAGATGTTGTATGGTCTATTTGTGGCATGAAAGACTGCCACGTTACAACTGGTATATATTTACTCCCATTTTGAAAAGGCTACTTCCTCTTGTCTCCCTTAATACACCACCAAGAAATGGTTTCAATCAAACAAGATGTTCTTTAGTTGTGTGGAAATGAAAATGATGATGGTGCCTATAGTAGCCATACTGGAGGATGAAGAACCTCCATTTCTGAAAGGAACATTCCTCTAGTCTCCCCCAATACATTATTAAGAAATGGCTTAAATCACACAAGGCATTCTTTAGTTATTGTGCAGAAAAAAAAACAAAAAAAAAAAACAGTGGTTGAGCATGGGCATAAAAATAGGTATAAGAACAACTATGGACAAAGTTTCACTACTGACAAACTTGTTCATCTTGAGCTTGAAAAGCAATAAGACAAAGTCAACTGTGTTTGTGAAGAAAAGTGATGAATACTTTAAACTTAATTTTGCACTTATGTTCTGCTTTAAATCCAGCCAACTCATGGCCAACCATCCCTGAGAGTGCCTTGATAGAGAGAGTGGCGACATGAGAAGTCTGGGGGGGAAGAAAAAAAACAAAAAAAAGAAAAATCAGTCACGTGACTCATGGTGCCATCTTGGGTTCAAAATAGCGTTCGCTGTTAATCTGTCTGCATGTAAATCCAGCTATTTTATTTATTTATTTGCTGAACATGCCGGGTTGTTGTGCATCTGGATGCATCAAACACCGCAAAAGGCTGTGATCTGACATGTTTCTGCTTTTAATCCTTTGTCTCTCATCATATTATATAGCGTGCACGCTCATAAATGGATCAGAAAAGTCCGTACATTTCCAGCAAGAAGTCGATAAAAGAGGAAAATGTACAGCTTACCTTTGAATCAGAGGTGTTGATTGTCAAAAGAAAAGCTTGTTGAGGGTCAAATTAGTCCAGAATAAAGCATAATCCAGAGACGGAGAACTTTAAACTGTCACGCACATCATTCACTGGATGACATACAGTTACAGAGCTGCAGCTGCATAAATCAGGCTTTAAATTAATTAAATCATAAATTGTAAATTTATGCAAATTTGATACCTCAATTATTTTATCTCAATTACTGTCCCTTATTTTGATAGCACCTGTACCTGGATATGTTGCTGTACGAGTATGTGGTAAAATGATTTTAAAAAATGTTGAAAACATTAAAGGTCCATTCAGTAGTTCAGCACAGTTGGACCCAAAATGGCACCATGCTCTGAGTTGATGCCACTCTCCAATCAAGGCACTCTACCATCCCCAGCACCCCCCGGTGACAGTAACTTTTAGTTTACTTTATTAGCATTCATGTCCAAGACTCACACAAAGATGGGGCACAATGCTAAATGACCCAAAAGGTCATAATTATCAGTCTAAATTTTGGAATCAATCAGACATTGTTCAATATCATATAATGCATAAAGTGGCTCTATTGTAAAAATCCTGACTCATAATGATCCAAATGTTCCTAGGGTGAAGAAACGGCACATGATTATGCTTGCCAATTTAGGAATAAATATGACAAGGTGTACAAAACAGGGGAGACCCAGGTACGCACAGACACACCATGAGTCTCTATCCTCTGCTCTGATTTCCATGAAGAGCAGGAGAATCTAAATTTTATATATATATATATATATATATATATATATATAAAAACACACACAAGTTAATAGAAGGGGTCGGAGATAAGGCCATGTCCACAGAATCCGGTGTTAGGCGGCACACAGGAAGGAAAAGAGAAGAAACAACAGAGCCTTAACATCATCCACTGCGCCTCCTCTCCCTCCCTCCATTACTAAGCCGCGTCAGAAGTCATAAGGGTGCTTTGCGTCATAAGGACTGACAAGCGGCGACTAGCTGTCGGCAGGTGGGAAATACGGCGCAGCATATGCTTCCGCTAAACCCGCCAAATCCACCTCATCAAAATGCAAAGGGATTTCTCCCCCCACCCCCCATCCCTCTTCTCTTCTCTCTCATTGCACCCCTTCAATTCCGCAGCTCCAGCCTCTGCCCGCTAGTGACACCTGTGGACAAAAAGTGACACAACGCTTAATATTTCATGGGCCGTGCACAGTGGGGCGCTTAATGCAAAGTGAATTCCCTCAGAGCGCTTGCATTTACATGAAATCAAGTCACTCCGCATCAGTCACATCACCTGCAGTAACCACCCCACAGGAAAGGGCGACTCACAAACACTCGCCTCCTGCAGCCAATAAGTGTTTGAGAGCGAAAACTGCATCATTCATGAGAGTTAAGGCTAAGCCCAGTGGAAACAAGTGAGTATAAGCAAAAGAATGTTCTCCGCTTTCCTTCTTCGCACACTGTGAGAACTTAAATGGACGGCGTCCGATGAGCCCGTGTGGTCTTGAGAATGTGTGGTTTTGTAGAGTTAAGTGAGAGCTCCAGTCTGCGTGTGGTTGTGCATGTTTAAACTCATGTCAAATCCTCTTCTGCCAAATCAGGCGTGGAGGCATCTCACCAGTCAAACGGAGAATCTGTCTCGACCGCGCGGCCAAGTCAGTATCGCCACACTGGTCTAACCAGTTTCTCCTCGCTGCCAACTCAAATGCTGTCAATGAACTGACAGAGGGAAAAAAATATCATTTATTAATAATTCAAAAAAAAAAAAAAAAAAAAAAACAGAGCGAGCACTAGAACGCTGTATAATGAAAAGAACTTAAAAGCAAAGCAGTTACTGAAAGCACATGACAGAAGACATTCACTAATTCTGACAAGACGCACAAACAGACTGCCACGGAGATGATTTCTATCCTGACTCAATCACAAAAAGAAAAACCCACAAAAGACTCCTATTATCCACTGGAGCAACAGCAAGAGGAAAGTGAAATATTACGCCTCTAAAGTACAGCTGCTGAACCACAAAGCTGTCTTAACAGCAGACCCTGAGGGTGGTTTTTGGACACCATTATATCAAGGTATTACTTGTTTTGCACAATAGAATCCATTAAGAAAGAGTTTAATCTGAACTATTTTTATTTTATAATGGGCTTCTTCAAAGTTCATATCTGAATGAAAATCTTCATAAATCAAAAGATTTACAATTTTAATTTTAATAAATCTGTGGCTGTGTCTAACACCTGCAACACAAAAGTGTACTGGTTCACACAACAGAATCACAACTCAACAGTATTTCCATGAATATTGTGTCTGTGTGGAAATAACTTTGTAACCAGTTAAATATAAGAGAAAAAGTATTTAACTGAGGGTTTTCCCTCACATGTAGAGCTCAGCAGAACAGGAAATAAAACAGCCACCGTGCTGCCCTCTGTAGATCTAGCAAGCAGTCCCCCCCACCAAATCTGAAATCTTTTTATTAATCCAACAAGTCCTTTCTGCCATTCCTACAGATGGGAGGAAAGGACTTGCTGACCCAATCTGGAAAAGAAAGGGTGATCACATGGATAGTAACAACTATAGTTGTATCACACTGCTCTCTCTACATCCCAGGGAAGGTACTTGCAAGGATTACTCTTAATGCGCTGCTCAGTGACCGGAAAAGTCTGGTTTCACGCCCAAGATGTCAACCATCGACCACATTCTACCCCTGCAAGTACCCATGAAACGTAAATGTCAATATCAACAGTGCTTCTTTGCGGCCTATGTTTGATTCAGTTGATCAGAGTGCTCTCTGGGACATCCTAAAAATTCATGGGATCTCCAAGAAGTTCCTGAACAAAAACAGCTAACCTACACACAGATATTGTGAGCAATGTACGGTAGATGCATAGAGAGTTTTTCCCAGTGAAAACAGGTTTTCGTCAGGGATTCCTTCTGGCTCCTACAATGCTCAGTGCTTGCATGGACTGGGTGTTGGGGTAGAGTTGTGTAATCCAGAGACAGGTGCTGTTGTTGGCGAGGAAAGGTTTACGGACCTCGACTTCATGGATGAAGCGGTCATCTTTGTGGAATTAACAGATACTCTAATTGCAGTGCTTGAGAAGGTGAGTGAGAAATCTGCGTGTCTGGGTTTGTGATTGTCCAAGATTCAAGATTATAACAATGTAAAAGAAAATGGAGAAAAACTAACAAACAAACAAAACAAAAAAACTCCAACACCAAAATGTATAAAATCTGGATAACAAAAGCTGAGATCGAAAAGACTAAACAATATGTGATCGAGAGCAAAAGATTTGAACATGAAAGCAAGTTCATTTACATCAATACATTCTTAGGTCCAACTTCATTAAACTGTGCTTTTCAATTACACCCTTATTTTGTTCTGCCATCGGTTTGGGTTTCACGTGTCCTCATACTGCTGAATGAGTGGCTGTATGAAAACATTGTGATGCTCATGAAAACAAAGTGAATTTTACTTTTTTTTTTCATTTTGACATTCATTTGATTACTCAGAACATGTCCAGGAGACACAGATCTAGCAGTATACAATGTATGTGGCTCAGATTTGAATGTTAGAAAAAGAACTGGTGTTGGTTTAGCCCATGACTCATCTGTTGAGAAACTAATGATAGAAGGAGGGACATTTTCTCAACTTTGCGATCTATTCCAGGAGTTCCCCAGAGCAGATGTGAGTGCGTGATGTGCGCCTGTAGCCGCGCATCTCGTTCATTCCTTCTTCTCACACAGGGATCAGGCCTCTTTGCCCTTTGCTGCCCCAACCTACTGAAATCTGTCCCCATTAAACCACTCCATGGAACATTAATATTTGAGGGATGTGTTCCTTTCAAAGCTCTTTCTGCTACAAACAGCGCAGGAAGTCATTACTCCCCCTGTATGCAAAAAACAACATATGCTGATACTTATTATTCAAAGCCACAGAAAACCGTTTCAAACTGGATCCACAAACAGCGAGTACGATCTCATCCTCACTGGGCATCAAAGCCCCTACTAGGTGCTCACATAAACTGAGATTGTATAAATGACCTCAGATGACCCTGCAACATCACACTGGTATCTTATTTTTCACAGATACACCAGACAGATTATTTCATAAAAAAAAGGATGGGGGGGGGGGGTCCTGTACAGATCTCTGGTCAACTAAGCAAATAAGAAATGTGCCACTTTACATATTGTCAAAACTATCTTTCCATTAATTACTACATATTACATAAGACAATAACGGCTACAGCAATCAGAACTTTGACGCCACTGAACTTGACCTTCATTCAAATGACTGACCTCCAGCTGAACTTGCCAGGGCAATTCTGGAATCCACCAATGCGTGTGTCAGATGTGGTTGAACTTGAGCTTTGCCAAAAATATATTTTTTTAAAACAATAATTTGGAGGATAAACTTCATTGACACACCATGTTTAGATGAAATTAGCAAAAGGAGCTGGGAGGAGGCGGCCAACAGTCAGAGAGAGAGTGTGTGTGTGTGACCCCTATGACTGCCACAAGAGGTTCCCAAAGAGGATGTAAAGGTTTGTAAGGATGTGTGTAAGTGTGTGTGTGTGTGTATATACCTGCTGCATGTCTATTTTTCACATGGTGTGTGAGGAGAGGCCAGAAGAAGTGTGGCCTAATGGGCATGACCTGCTCCTTCACCATCTTCATTAGTTCCAAAGACAAACCTGCACAAAGGAAATACCTGCTTGACATCAAAGATCTAAACTGATTTTTTTTAACTGGCTTTTATACAACCCCTGGCAATAATTATGGAATCACTGGCCTCGGAGGATGTTCATTCAGTTGTTTAATTTTGTAGAAAAAAGCAGATCACAGACACGACACAAGTCATTTCAAATGGCAACTTTCTGGCTTTAAGAAACACTATAAGAAATCAAGAAAAAAAAATTGTGGCAGTCAGTAACGGTTACTTTTTTAGACCAAGCAGAGGGAAAAAAATATGGAATCACTCTGTAAATTTTCATCCCCAAAACTAACACCTGCATCAAATCAGGTCTGTTCGTTAGTCTGCATCTAAAAAGGAGTGATCACACATTGGAGAGCTGTTGCACCAAGTGGACTGACATGAATCATGGCTCCAACACGAGAGATGTCAATTGAAACAAAGGAGAGGATTATCAAACTCTTAAAAGAGGATAAATCATCACGCAATGTTGCAAAAGATGTTGGTTGTTCACAGTCAGCTGTGTCTAAACTCTGGACCAAATACAAACAACATGGGAAGGTTGTTAAAGGCAAACATACTGGTAGACCAAGGAAGACATCAAAGCGTCAAGACAGAAAACTTAAAGCAATATGTCTCAAAAATCGAAAATGCACAACAAAACAAATGAGGAACGAATGGGAGGAAACTGGAGTCAACGTCTGTGACTGAACTGCAAGAACCTGCCTAAAGGAAATGGGATTTACATACAGAAAAGCTAAACAAAAGCCATCATTAACACCTAAAAAGAAAAAACAAGGTTACAATGGACTAAGGAAAAGCAATCGTGGACTGTGGATGACTGGATGAAAGTCATATTCAGTGATGAATCTCGAATCTGCATTGGGCAAGGTGATGATGCTGGAACTTTTGTTTGGTGCCGTTCCAATGAGATTTATAAAGATGACTGCCTGAAGAGAACATGTAAATTTCCACAGTCATTGATGATATGGGGCTGCAAGTCAGGTAAAGGCACTGGGGAGATGACTGTCATTACATCATCAATAAATACACAAGTTTACGTTGATATTTTGGACACTTTTCTTATCCCATCAATTGAAAGGATGTTTGGGGATGATGAAATCATTTTTCAAGATGATAATCCATCTTGCCATAGAGCGAAAACTGTGAAAACATTCCTTGCAAAAAGACACATAGGGTCAATGTCATGGCCTGCAAATAGTCTGGATCTTAATCCAACTGAAAATCTTTGGTGGAAGTTGAAGAAAATGGTCCATGACAAGGCTCCAACCTGCAAAGCTGATCTGGCAACAGCAATCAGAGAAAGTTGGAGCCAGATTGATGAAGAGTACCGTTTGTCACTCATTAAGTCCATGCCTCAGAGACTGCAAGCTGTTATAAAAGCCAGAGGTGGTGCAACAAAATACTAGTGATGTGTTGGAGCGTTCTTTTGTTTTTCATGATTCCATAATTTTTTTCCTCAGAATTGAGTGAGTCCATATTTTTTTCCCTCTACTTGGTCTAAAAAAGTAACCGTTACTGACTGCTACAATTTTTTTTCCTGATTTCTTATAGTGTTTCTTAAAGCCAGAAAGTTGCCATTTGAAATGACTTTAGTTTTGTGTCATGTCTGTGATCTGCATTTTTTCTACAAAATTAAACAACTGAATGAACATCCTCAGAGGCCGGTGATTCCATAATTTTTGCCAGGGGTTGTAGAAACTGCATGAATTCCAGAGCCGGCTGCTGAACATATGCAGTGTTGCCACAGTTACTCTGAGAAGTTACTTTATTACTTACTTTATGCAGTTACTTCAGCTGCAGACAACTTGACGGCAGCTGCTGGATGTAACTAATAAGGTAACTAGTAATCTTAAAATTGAGTAATCAGAAAAGTAAGTTACTTTACTGATTACTCAATCTTAAGAATAACCAAGTTAGATAAAGTAACTGTATAAAGTAACTTTTCAAAGTAACTGTGGCAACACTGAAAATATATCACAAGGCAATGTCATGATGTAGCACATTCATCTCAGGGAATGCATATTCAGGATATGCTTGATATAAAATTCTGCATGTACACACATACACACACAAATGAAGAAAAACAAAAAGCAGAACAACTATCCAGCATATTAAAGCACAGCAGAACTGTACAGCAATAATGTTACTGTATACTATTTTACATAAAATGTTTGAAAATTTTTACTCATATTTGCCATATTTTCTGGTCAGTTTTTTGTACTAGTTTGGGAGGTCCTGCAACTTGGAATTTGACGTGGCATATATGAAAAAAATATTGCATCTCATCTGTGGCCACAAAATACCATAATTTCATACTATAGAGCGCACCTGAATATAAACCGCACCTACCAATTTTAAAGAGAGAAAAAAAAATTGTACATAAATACGCCGCAGGTCTTCTTTACACAAAAAGATGTTAGAAAGATTCTCTTAACTTTTATTAAATATGTAACATAAATGCTTTTTGTTTCCAGAAGGTGTTACATGTAAATATTGGCAGGCACGTCATCCAGCATGCGCACGGTGTTGCACTGCTTCTCTGCTCCACATGGGGAATTGAGTAATTTTAACTTTTTTTTTTCTTTGTGGATCATGAGAGAATTTCATTGCGTGCAGCCAGGATTGCCTGGTGTCTGTGGTAAATGAGGTCCTGTGACTTTTTCAACTTGTGGCTCAAAGACAGAAACCTGGTGGGGAAGGGTGGGGGTGGGGGCTCTGCTGACTGACCTGACGCAGTAACTGTGGTGCAAAGTGCCCAAGAAGGTCTTTTCTTCAGCCACAACAAGGAATTAAAGTATTTTCATTTTTTTTTTAAAGGGGAGGTGACGGTCTAGTGGTTAAGGTGTTGGGCTTGAGACCAGAAGATCCTGGGTTCAAATCCCCGCCTGACTGGAAAATCACTAAGGGCCCTTGGGCAAGGTCTTTAATCCCCTATTGCTCCCGGTGTGTAGTGAGCACCTTGTATGGCAACACCCTGACATCGGGGTGAATGTGAGGCATAATTGTAAAGTGCTTTGAGCGTCTGATGCAGATGGAAAAGTGCTATATAAATGCAGTCCATTTACCATTTACCATATTTTCAGGTGTCATTTTCCAAAATCAGAAGGCTTTATGTGGATCATTTTTCTTCAGGAGGTGATGATGAATCCACTAAAATGGACAGGTAAGATTTAATATTTTTTGTGTGTGTGAATTTACGCCGCATGAGGACCGCAGCTTTCAGCCAATCAATAGACAACATCAATTGACGTATTTTGACTTATGAGAAATCCATAAATTAGCCACATCATTGTTTAAGCCGCAGTGTTCAAAGCATGTGAAAAAAATAGCGGCTTATAGTCCTGAAATTACGGTAACCACAGATGCTTATTATTTGACCGTTGGGTTGATTGTACAGACAAAAAAAACAGCATGCGTGTGCATATTACTAAATATAGTAACATGAGCTTCAACATGTTGAAATTGTCACTAAATGTATGTGTGCACATTTAATAGACATGGCCATGCTGTACCAGTGTTGTTGGCCTCCAGGGCGCAGCGCAGACTGAAGAGGAGTGGAGAAGGATGCATATTCATTTCCTGGAGAGTTTTGCAGTAGTGACCAATCTTCTCTGATGACTGCAAAAAGCACACATTAAAACAGAATTACATTTAAATATGCATTTTTCTTGGTCTAAAAAAGTAACTGTTACTGACTGCCACAATTTTTTTTCCTGCGAGGAAAACATCCAACATCCTCCGAGGCCAGTGATTCCATAATTTTTGCCAGGGGTTGTAATAGCCCAGTTTCATAGCCTTAAGAGTGTGCATACCATGAATGCTTGGTCTTGTTGGATTAGTGAGAATCTACTGGTACCCTGTTTCCCATGTAACAATAAGAAATATACTCAAAACCTGGATTAATCTTTTTAGTCACATAGCATTACTATTATTCTGAACACTACTGTACCTTTTCCCCACACTTTGCCTTCAACAATGCAGCCTTCAGGTGTGAAACAGGTGTTATTGAGGGGTTTCAAAGAGGTTTCATATTACAAGAATGGCGAGGGTGCGTTTCATGTGAAAAAATAAATAAAAATGACAGCTGCAGTACAATGTTTAACTTTTGTTGAATCAAAATATATCTATCAGATTGTGATGTTTGACACCTTTTTTTTTAAAGCTTGGACTTCTAACTTCAACTGATGCTAAACAGTAGGGTATCTATGATCAAACTAGAGTGCCAAGGACGCTGTGGGTTACTGGCTCAATTAAAGCCCAAGGTAAAATGGCCATTTTTGGCATAAAAATGGCTGCCATTTCCAAATGAATGGATCTACGCAAATAGGTTTGGGAACAATGTCAAGGACAATATTGTGCCCTTCTTCAATTAAAAGAAAAGTTATCCAACCATTTTTGAGAAAAGGGGGGAGGTGATGGTCTAGTGGTTAAGGTGTTGGGCTTGAGACCAGAAGATCCTCAGTTCAAATCCCAGCCTGACTGGAAAACTGGGCAAGGTCTTTAATCCTCTATTGCTCCTGGTGTGTAGTGAGCGCCTTATATGGCAGCACCCTCACATCGGGGTGAATATGAGGGATTATTTGTAAGGCAAAGGCTATTCGCCCAACCATTGGGCAGATAAGTCATACATTGAACTTTACACTCCCAACCACTGGGCAGATTAATATGATGTCTTACCTTATTCGCCCAACCGTGTTCGTGTATTTGACACATTTTGTGCATCTAAACTGGTTTTTTTACACAATTCTTTAAGGCTCTATTGCGGCATATGTTTGACACATTTAACGGCGCCGTCTTTAATTACTGCAAAAACACCACAATGGATGAAAACAGACAAACTTCATAATTTTTTTGAATGGAAGCCTGTTAACATTGACGAAAAATTTTTGAACAAAATGCTGCTTGTTGTGTGTAAGATGGTGTTAGTTTGACACAGTTCCCTGGGTGTGATGAGCCAAACAGAACCGCTTTAGATCACAGCCCCTCCGCGGACTACAAACCCTCCCGCAGCCGGCGAGAAAATATCCCGCGTTGAAACCACAAGTGAACTGATAAGCGAGCTCACTGGTCGGTTGTGGTTGGGCGTATATGCTCGTATATTTACTTTATTGAACCAACAGTTGGGCGAATAGCCACTCCGTATTTGTAAAGTGCTTTGAGCGTCTGATGCAGATGGGAAAAGTGCTATATAAATGCAGTCCATTTACCATTTACCAAAACTGGGTCCAAATATCCAAATTGGTTGTTTTCAGCGTAAAAATGGCTGTGATTTCCAAACAAACGAATCTATGACTATAATTTTTGACATGAAATATGTCAATGACCCATATTATGCCTTGACAAATTAGAAAAAAGACCGTTTTTGAGAAAATTGCCTTTAAGTGCTCAAAATGGCTATTTCCGGCATACAAATGGCCGCCATTTCCAAACAAATGCAAACACTGGCACATATCTGTAAAGAAGAAACTGTCACAATCATTTATTTAGTTTCTTGTAATAGTGAATCAGTTGGGGTGTAATAAAACTAAACCAGTACCGTGCCCATGTTGACACAGTGCCGGAGAAAGAAGTTGCCCTGGTGGGAGGCGTCTGCGTTGAGGCTAGAGGATTGTGGTAGTGGGAAAGTCTTCAGAATCTGGAAAGCAGCATCTTCTTGGCCGCGGGTGATGAGGCTCAGGCACAGGTTCATGGCATCTGTGAGATCAACACGTACATATTTTGTTCAACATGTAAAACTTTCATGAACATGCTGAACAATTTATAGTGTTTAGAGAATCCCAGCGATTTGGTCTATGCTCCCGGGAATAAGTGCGTCTTGAGATGTGAGGGCGCGATGAGTACGATGACGAACAGACACGCTGCTTGTAAACTCAAAAAACACGAAAACACCGTTGTGTTGGGACCGGGAGGAGCTGCTGCGTGTGCACACACCGCCATCTTGACATCTGTCAAGATGGTGGCGTGTGCATCTGTCAAGATGGCGTAGGAAGACTACTTGCGTAGGAAGACTCAGATGAGAAGCCTTACTTGCATTGTGAGGGAATGTTAACTATGATATTTATGGCACATTTCTCTTTGCATGACCCAGCACACAGGTGCCACACTATTGAGGACCTGGTGGGTCAAGAAGGCCAACGGGCACCCACATTTTGCCTAACTGTGGTACTTACTTTCTATAGGTGGGGACAGACCAGTTATCTGCCTGAATGGTTGCCATCCAGGGCCCAGGGCAATTCCGTGGTGTGGAGGATGGAGCGGCATGTGGTGCCTACGCCCAGATTTGACTATTTTTTGCAGCCTAGGTACAGATTGATTTTGGACAGGGACGGTGGCCAAATCGTTAGTGTACTTGTTTCCAGTGCAGAACGTTCCAGGTTCAAAACCCACCACTGCCCATTCTCCATGTAACGTCGAGTTGCATCAGGAAGGGCATTCGGCTTACAACTTGTGCCAAATCATCATGCAGATCCCCTTCAGATCTGCTGTGTTGACCCAGAGTGAAACAAGGGAGAAGCTGAAGGTACTTATTTAGGTACAGACTGATTCTGACTGGGCTCACATTGGCTGTAGAAGACTACAGCGCTACAAAGTGCTCAAACTTTGCCTGCGTTTGCTTACCTGGAACATATCCACTTTCATGCCTTAGGCGCGACACGATGTCTGGGATGTGCTGGTGGTGTCCAGTCTTTGCCAGAGTGAAGATCACCTCCATTAGGTCCCTGTCTGTCAGAGTACACTCCGCATTATCTGCCATCTCCAGAGTCTGAGAATCAGATGGCATAAAGAGGCGCAATCAAACATGCACACTGATGACTCACATCAACTCACATCTGAGCCAAATTACTTAACATGTACACACCCTTTTCATATTTTCAATGTCTCCCTTCTCAGCATAGGCATCAACTAATGTCAAGTAGGTTTCAGGACCAGGTTCCATTCCTGCGCCCCGCATCACGGACAGGATGTTCTTAGCACTCTCCATGTCTCTGCGATAGACAACAGCAGCTTTACTATCAAACTATTCCAGTAACATTAAATGTGAGTCGCGTTATACTGCACATCGTATGACCAAACGCAGTGTTGCTCACCCTGAGCGAGCGTGACCCTTTATCAGGGAGTTGAAAACTGCTTCGGTGATGGGCAGACCTTTGGTCTTCATGAAACCCAAAATGGTACTGAGGAAAAAAAATGAAAAAGGGGAAAAATGCAAGAGTAAAACAGGTGTAGAGTCATAAAAATTAAGACCTACAATGACCCAGCAACTTGTGATTCAGCATTATAGTACGCAAACAGATTTACAAAATATTTTTTTTAAATCTGGTGAATAATTCTGCCTTCCACCAGCTTCTGCTATTTTACAACCATTTGAGACACTATACTGAAGGTGTTAAACTACTGCCATATTTGACATTTCAATTTGCTTAACCAGAAAGCAGACTGTATTTAATAGAATCGTCTGTGTTGCAAATTTTTTATGTCTTTATTTTTTCAAATGCATCACTGCAGGCACCATTTTTGGCACAGACACCATTTCAAAGTATCGGTTTAGCACTAGTATCACAAAAACCCCAAACAGCACCAGGCATTAGAATAGAAGACTCATGGGTAGTGGCACTAAACACCAGAATTTTGTAACAGCATCACATTCATAATAATATAAGAACATGAAAAAACAATTTTGGTTAATTTTATCACTCTTTGAAATAAATTATAATTTAGATTTTATATATATATAAATTCCAGCCTTTATTGAAGTGTTAAGAGCCTTTCACATTGCACGCGGCAGAGGCATCGCAAATCGGTCCAAAAGCATTCATATTTGACAAATATATGCTTTCTTGTTCCCAAATAAAACAAGAAAAAATATGACACATAAATAAATCCTTGGCATTTGACAGATAGATTGCATGTCACATTACATTATTTGCCCCATTGTTTTCTGGCATTGTGGTTCACCCACAAAGCAACTACCCGTGACAGTTTTGTACTGTGAGCCAACCTCTGACGTCCCACTCATCATAAACATATCTATTAGATCACTTGTGCTGCATATAAACTGACAATGTGATATTTATTTATTCCTCAATACAATTGGGCATAAATATAAATCTTGACACCACCTTTGTAGAAACACTGCGTGATATGTATTATTTCTTTTTTAAACATGCGCTGTGCTTGCACTGATAGTTAAATGGTCAGTGGAACATCACCTCGCTCCCTCTGTGTCACCATCTTGGCAGTAAGCCGCTATGAGTCTCTGGTAGGTAACCTGGGAGCAATAAAGAAATAAATGAACAAATACAAAAACGCATTGAAATTTCCAGTTTCATTTATGCGTCCGTTCTATCACACTGATGCGGCTGCAGCTGAAGGTGCTGCTGCACTCACTCTGTTAGGTGGAACATTCGCTGCTTCCATCTTTTCCATGAAGTCAGCAGGCGAGAACTTGAACTCATTCTGCAGGTAAACCTTAAGCAAGGCATTGTAGTGACTCACATCGTATACTACACCTAAACAATACAGCACAGAAACTTATTTAAGATCATATTTTTCAGGCGATTTATTCATTTAGCAGATAATGAATGATGGTGACGATGCCAACTCATTGCTTTTCACCATTTCATGTTAATAAATTAGGATAAACGAGACCTGTGCTTATTTAAATTATTTTTTCTTTTACACATGCACATTCATCAGCAACCAATAAAAACAGGAAGATATGCATTTAGGTTGTTACCCATGTTCTGCAGCTTATCCCAGATGGAATGTGCCAGCTCAGTGCGCTGTTCTGGAAGCACCTCTGCCAAGAGGGACCCACAGCTCCTCAGCAGCAGCAGGGCCTGATTACTGCTGGGACAACCTGCAAACCAACGCAGGATAAAGAGCTTATAAGCACTGCAGTGAGGGGAAACACCGAATGCTGAAAGTTGATTTCATATACGACACACTGCAGTTCCACTTTGCCAACCGCGTTTTGGTCCAGTCAACTGTTTTACTCTTACTTAGACAAATCTGTTTGCCGTGAACGAAAATCCAATGCATTACATGTATCCATGTTTCCCAGATTTCACCGTCATGTATGGACACAAAGTGGCTGCTAGCATTGACGGATGACAGTTCAGCTGAACCCCCGACCTCCCCCTGCCCACGGGTCAGTTTTAATGCTGCGATAGACCCACAATACAAAAATAACAGTAACACACAGTGATTTGGAGAAGTAACTTTAATCTGATTACTGATCTGGAAATATTAATGTTAGATGACTTGTTATTGGGAAAAAGTGGTCAGATTAGAGTAACGCGTTACCGGCATCCCTGGATACTTGCCACTCAGTCTTGCTTCACAGTCAAGTTCTCAGCCATCGACTGTGTTCTAGCTCTGTGAATAATGACTGAACAGAACTACACTGCATCCTGAAAGTATTCACAGGGCTTCACTCTTTCCACATTTTATATGACAGCCTTATTTCAAAATGGAGTAAATTTTTCCCCTCAAAATTCTACTCACAACACCCCATAATGACAACATGAAAAAAGTTTTGAAATTTTTGCAAATTTATTAACAATAAAATGTACAATTACCTGTGTGACAACTGGTCTGACAAATCCATTATTTAAGTATTCACATTCTTTGCTATGAAGCTAAAACTGAACTCAGGTGCATTCTGTTTCCACTGATCATCCTTGAGATGTTTCTACAGTTTAACTGGAGTCCATCTGGGGTAAATTCAGTTGACTGTACATGATTTGGAAAGGCACACACCTGTCTACATATAAGGTCCCACAGCTGACAGTGCATGTCAGAGTACAAACCAAGCATGTAGTCAAAGAAATTGTCTGTAGACCTCTGAGACAGAATTGTCTCAAGGCACAAATCTGGGAAACGGTACAGAAGCATTTCTGCTGCTTTGCAGATCTCAATGAGCACTAGACCTGTTCAAAATGTCAAATGTTACAAAAATCTTTTTAGCCATGTTGTTCTTGTTCCACTAATAAAATAAAAGATCTGTGCCAAATTTTTGTAATCGGACATTGTTTAGGGGTCCCCCACAAAGCAACAATTTCACATGTACCTGTAAAAGAACAATAATGGCATCAGAGTCTTCTCCCGTTAGGGTGACGTTGCCTTGGCAGTGGAGGGAGAGGAAATGTGTTGCTCTGGGGGACCTCTAAATCTTATCTGATTGAGTTCAAATTTGGTCTGCACCTATAAAACCCGAAGTGGAACAAAAACAACATGTGGCACGAAGTCTTTTGCAACTTTTATTTTTTCACTATATAACATGAACAGCCCTAATGAGCACAGTGGCCTCCATCATCCGTAAATGGAAGAAGTTCAGATCAACCAGGACTCTTCCTAGAGCTGGCCACCCATCTAAATTAATCGATCGGGGGAGAAAAGCCTTAATCAGGGAGGTGACCAAGAACCCGATGGTCACTCTGTCAGAGATCCAGCGTTCCTCTGTGGAGAGAGGAAAACCTTCCAGAAGGACAACAATCTCTGCAGCAATCCACCAATCAGGCCTGTATGGTATCCTGTTGTTAAGCTCTGACGTAACGCATCACGTGATAAATCTGTTTCCGGGTCCAAACAAAACAATGTTGACAATTGCAGTGGAACCTCAACATACAAGTTTGTGAAATACTAGCTGTCGCTCATCCATATTTTTGTTTGGAAACATATTTTTGTCTAAAAACTTGCTAAAACAAATATTCAAAATAATCCATGTCTGCTATGTTTAACCTGCGTGGAATTTAATAAACGCAAACCAAATTTCAGACATTTTATATATATTACTCTGGAACAAAGAGGACAAACAGTGTTGTAAAGGACAATAAACAGGATGTTAAAGTGTAAACTTCACTTTCCCCCTGAATGACATAAACAGGAAGCGATCACAGCTCACAGCAACTCCCACTGAAAATAACGGAGAAACGACCTGAGCTTCTGGCATTTTTACATAAACAAACGCAATAACAATGTCTAAAAACCCAGTTAATATATCCAGGAGAGTTTTAGGCACAATATAGAACGAGTTTTTATCTTGCAATGTTAATGCTGTGGTCCGTGTGCAACTGTTTAAGGGCAGCCTGATCAGCGTGTGTCAGTGCAGTTCTCAACGTTAATGACAGCGCGCCTTTTTTGTTTGGACCCGGAAGTTGAAAATCACATGATACGTTACATCACACTTAACAACCGGATAGTGGCCAGACAGAAGCCACTCCTTAGTAAAAAGCACATGGCAGTCCACCTAGGGTTTGCCAAAAGGGACCTAAAGGACTCTTCGACCACGAGAAACAAAATTCTCTGGTTTGATGAGACAAAGATTGAACTCACCACTTGTGAAATCTTCTGAAATTGAAATTGCAACTGAAACAAAATATTATATTATATATATATTTTGTTGATGATAAATTAAGATGGAAAACACAAAAATTATGTTAAACCAAAAATGTCAAAAGCCACTGCAATTCTTTATAAAGTCATTAATTTCGTTAATTAAAGCCAAAATTTGTTAATTACATTATATCATTCATTACTTATCCCATATATGACTTACTGCATTGAGGTCTGGGGAAACATATAAAACAAATACAAATACAATATTTTTTTCTTACAAACGAAAGCTATAACTAATTATCAGTAATAAACCATATTGTGAGCCGACAAACCCATATTTTGAAATTCTGGGAATTGGTTGACTATATTACAATACAAATAATGTATAAAGTTAAAAATAAACTTTTACCTCAACATATCTAGGATCTGTTTAACCCTCTGGGGCCGACGTTGTTGTATATGTTGGCTGAGACTAAGCTTTACTAAATCATAAATAACTTTTTAATGATATGAGATAGAAACTTCCTTTTTTTTCTGCTGAAAAGTTAACTGCGGACTTTCAAGCCACCGCCCACCATCTTTGTACTCCTCATAGAAGCTGTGTGATGACGTGATGTGAGCGTCCAATCGGAATTGGTTCACCATCGCAGTTTTCCAAAATCCAACTGTGTGGTCTTATTGTTTGGGTCTGTTGTGTTACTTTTAATATTAGTAGAAGCTATTGTGGCATTAAAACTTAAATTGGTTTTATTAGTAGTTGTAAATGTACCAGAGACAATATTGGAAATTATCTGTTATCGGTTATCTGTAATGCTGATACATTTTTGGGTGGTTTATTGTTTTATCTTTAGCAAAGATAACTTTTCAGTTATCTGATTATCTGTTATCAAAGTTCATTTTTTGGTTATTTGTGCCCACCACTGGTTTTATGAGATTTTTTTTGTTAAGTATTCATTCATTCATTCAACTCTTTGGCGTGAATTCCAGGCGTCATGTTTGGAGGAAACCAGGCACCATCCCTACAGTGAAGCATGGCGGTGGCAGCATCATGCTGTGGGGATGTTTTTCAGAGGCAGGAATTGGGAGACTAGTCAGGATTGAGGGAAAGATGAATGCAGCAATGTACAGAGACATCCTGGATGAAAACCTGCGGCAGAGTGTTCTTGACCTCAGACTTGGGTGATGGTTCATCTTTTAGTAGGACAATGACCCTAAGCACACAGCCAAGATATCAAAGGTGTGGCTTCAGGACAACTCTGTGAATGTCCTTGAGTGGCCCAGCCAGAGCCCAGACCTGAATCTGTTTGAACATCTCTAGAGAGATATGTTAATGGCTGTGCACCAACACTCCCCATTCAACCTAATGGAACTTGAGGTGCTGCAAAGAGGAATGGGCAAAACTGCCCAAAGATAGGTGCACCAAGCTTGTGGCATCATATTCAAGATGAATTGAGGCTGTAATTGCTGCCAAAGGTGCAGCAACAAAGTATTGAGCAAAAAGTGTGAATCCTTACATACATGTGATTTCTTAGTTTTTTTATCTTGCGACAAGTTTATGTTTGCGTTAAGTTTAACATTGGGTACTTGAATTTGAAGCATACGGTTGTATGTAACGCTTGAAAAAATAAAAATTTTGATCAGTTACTGGCCGTTTTTACCTTCTGATCAAGACGTTTCAATTCTGTTCACACTAGTTGTTTGCAGGACTGTGTAAAGTCTGTTTAAATGATTTAAGAATATTGTGAAAACACTGCTAAAGAGTAATGATCCATTACATGTGATTTCTTAGTTGTTTTTTTATTTGTAATAAATATGCAGAAATCTTAAAAAAATAAATAAATAATAATTCACATTATCATTATGGGGTATTGTGTGTAGAATTTTGAGGAGAAAAAAATCAATGTCATTTATTTTGGAATAAGGCTGTAACATAAAATGTGGAAAAAGTGAAACGCTGAGTGTGAATACTTTCCAGATGCACGGTACATACTGAGCCGATACTGATTTTCACAAAGCATTTGAATGAAGTGACTGGGCTGATCTCTTAAGACACTGTGAAAATTTGCAGGATGCCCAGTAAGTCAATGTTCATCATAGTCAGTCTAAACAAAGCCACTGTGTGTGTGTGTGTGTGTGTGTGTGTAGCGGTGATAGAAATGCTGAACGGGGATGTGTTGTGGCTCCTTCCACTCTTCAATATAAAAGTCTCCTGACCTTGACTTGGCAGAACAGGTTATGAAGTTTGCAAAATCAATGGACACACTGACTGCGATTATCGACAAGGCTTCACAAACACCTTTACAGGACTGTCTGTCTTGAGTTTATATTATGGTCATTTTCCATGTTACAAGATACCAGCATGGCCCAAAACAGGAGACTCAATACACTTCACCTGCATCTGTTAGAAAGTGAAGTTTCAGAGGTTTAATATGCATTTTTACAGACTTAATAACAAAACTTTTGGGGATCCACTCACTGACTGAAACCTTTTATCATATGCTTGCTCTCCTAATTGAATGGATCGCGGTCTTGATTGCTGTTATTTGCTGCTGGTGAATGATGCCTACCTGTCCTGCGAATATCATGGAACACACTGTATAGCAGGGTCTTGGTGATCCGACCAGTCCTCCTCACAGAGGTGTCCAGCTTAGTCAGGGCAAAGTCAAACAGCTGCATTTGTTTGGTCTGTACCGCAACACTGGCCTCATCTGTCTGTGTTGATGCCACAACATAGTTGCGCGCATAACCCACAGTGTACGGCCATATACGGCTGCAGAGAAAAAGACAGATGCTGAGGTAACAAATAAAAATAGAGATGCGCATGATCCAATAAATGCAGTTTCTCACACACACACACACACACAAATATACAGTTGTATGTAAAAGTTTGGGCACCCTGATGATTTCCAGGATTTTCTTTTATAAATCATTGGTTGTTTGGATCAGCAATTTCAGTTAAATATATCATATAGCAGACAAACACTGATATTTGAGAAATGAAGTGAAGTTTATAGGATTTACAGAAAGTGTGCAATATATATATCCTCCTGTCCAAACTGCACCTCGGAATACATATGTACTTTGACATATGGGGAGTGACAAAGGCTACTGATGTCCCAATGGGACTCGCTGTGCCATCCGTCAGTTGCACCAGAACGTCATTGAAGCAGCCATTTCCTGTGGCCTGTACAAAGGTGAACTCTCCACAAAAAAGAAAAAAAATTGACAGGTCGCAGTCTGTCTACCCTGTATGTTGCATAGTCATGCAGGTTTTGCTTGTCTTTCTGTATGAAATACTCATTAATATCTACAAACATGCAGGGGGGCCATTTGTTTGTTGTTCACCTGATAGCTGTTATGGATCGGGAACTGCCAACTGACAGTCTTATTTTTGAAAGGCCTCAGTATTTTGTAGTGTGAGTGCATAACCAAGTTCTTCCTTCCACTTCCACATACTTTGTAGCCCCATTCTTTGCAAAATTCTTTCAAAACGTTGACTTTCCAGCGCTCAAAATCTTCAATAT